>NW_010566586.1:0-656 GCF_000687285.1 Phaethon lepturus
ACAAACTGCTCCAGCCTGGGTCCTTTCCACACGGCCACAAGTCCTACCAGCAACCCTTCTCCAGCATGAGCTCGTGTCTCTCCAGGGTTCCACAGGTGCTGCTAGAAGGCTACTCCAGTGCAGGCTCTCCACGGGGTCGCAGCCTCCTTTGGGAGCATCTACCTGCTCTGCGTAGGGTCCTCCACAGGCTGCAGGTCGAAATCTGCTCAACCATGCACCTCCAACGGCTGCAGGGGGACAACATGCCTCTCCATGGTCTTCAGCATGGGCTGCAGGGCAATCTCTGCTGCCAGGCCTCCAGCCCCTCCTGCCCCTCCTTCTTCATTGACTTTGGCATCTGCGGAGCTGTTGCTCTCACACATTCTCACTTCTCTCTCCGGCTGATGTTGCCCCGCAGTTTTTCCTCGTTCTTAAAAATTCTGTCCCAGACATGCTACCACCATGGCTGATGGGCTCAGCCTTGCCAGTGGCGGGTCGTATGGAAGATGAGGTCTTCAAAACACCATAGCATTTCTGGATGAGAAAATTTTGCATGCCTTTTAGAAAAGTCAATACGTGTTCTTTCAATCCCTCAGAAACAAACCACACTGAGCGGGCAAAGAACCATCACCGCAAAGAAGGAAAGGAACAGAAACGGATTTCTGGGGAGCCAAGAA
>NW_010566587.1:0-5003 GCF_000687285.1 Phaethon lepturus
TTTCTGTGATTTCTGTGAAGAAAGCAGAGAATCAAGCATTTAAATTAACCAATATTTGTTATGTTTTTTAAAAGACCCGTTTAGTTTGAATTGTAATGAAAAGCTTGAGAGAACTCTTCATAATCCAACCTGATTTATGGAAGGCTTTGTGGTCAAGGCATTGGGCTGAGATCTGAGAGTCTTTACAGTGAAGTAGCAAAAGGTTAGTTCATTAATGATTGAGAAGTGCTCTGATATACCTGAAATGCAGCTGTATAAATAAGTATGAATGTGGCTTACTACTCTGAGGTTGGTTGGAATGACTTCCTACAACGTTCTGTCTAAATCAAGACCTTGTTAGAGGGATAACAATTTATGACGGATGGATTCCGTATTTGCACATGTAAGCAGCTCTTAGATATGTATGTAATGATGTCCTGTCCCGCTTGGTGGGGCCTGGGTTAGGTAATTTTCATGATCCTCTGTGTGATAAATAAGAGCAGTGACAACTACTCTTTGAGGCAATTATTTACGCTTTATTAACCAGTAGGTAAAGGAGAGTGTGGCAGCTGGCCAAGGGTCCTAATTTTAACAAGGTAAAGGGGAGGAATGAGAGAGAGAGAGAGAGAAGACATCACCACCCTGGGATCCAGTGTAGTCGTAGTTGTCTTAGTGCCAGAGTAGTGGAGTGCACATGTGCTAACACCTGAGGCAAACCTGTGGTTTGGTATAGTCTGTTTCTGTCAGGTAACGCTCATTAGTTCATGCCTAGTCTAACCCTCTAGAACCTTCGTTTAATGAGGGGGGATGTAGAGGGTCTCTAGTGGTAAAGCCCCTCCCCTTTGGGAGTTAACCAACGATTGACCTTTTGACCCACCAGTTGCTTTTGAGGGGATTGGGAAAAGCACACCAACCTGCTTTCACTCCTTTGGATGACTGGTTTCCCAACATCTGTGCACTCTTTCCTGTTGTATATGTCTTGAGAACAATGTCTGAGACATGACCAGTCCTTCATCTGAAAGATTAGCTCATCACAAATGACAACCTAAACAAGATGGTAAACTAGTGATTACTGATAGTCATAAGCAGACATACTCCATATAGTTTTACTCCTTATGACAATTTGAATTTTACTTTTATGTGCAAGAACCAAATTCTCTGTGGGATCCTCAAATGGTTTCAAATTTAAGTTCCCCAGGTGTTCTCTTAGATATGCCTTCTGTGGCCACAGAGAATTTCCCCTCCCAATCTTGTTTTATTTCTTTATTTCTTATAGGTGGCAATGTCACTGACAACTTGATGTATGGACATGAAACCATCGTGAACTCTGTGCACTTCTTTTCTCTCTGTGCCTGTCCCTTCCCATGTCTTCTATTTTAAGGGTGATACCCAAGGACTTGGTTGTGTTTAGTAAGGTTAGCGTGGCCGTAGCTTATAGCTCACAGAGACTGTTAGAAACCTGTGCTGTGAGTAGCACAGAAGCAGTTAAATGTGTGAGGGAGTGCGGGAAGCAGTTAACTTATGCCCTTGAATGAGGCAGCAGAGCTGATTTAGGTAATAGGCTTAAAATCTGAGAACCCAACAGTGAAAAGAACCAGTGTAAAAATCTAATAGAAGTTTTACTGTGATAAAGCTGTGACTGCTAAAAGCACCTACAATGAGATTTGGATTTCAGTGCAAATCAAATGAAAGTCTCAGAGGAGCATGCCAGTAACAAAGATTCAATATTAAACAGAGATGATTAGATACACTGAGGGAAACTGATTATTGAAATGAACTGGCTAAGGGATGTGAGAGACTGTGTCTTTAAGGAATAGGAGCAACAACTTTGTAAAGAAGAAATGAAGACCCAATGGAGAGAATAAACATTTCTTTAAGAAAGAAGAGAAAATAGAGAGTTCTGCAATGGAGAGGAAGGATTCGCATTGGTGAAAACGATGCTTCAAATCCAGCAAACAATGAAAACTCAACATTAAAGAGTCATGTAATCCAGAGCAGTATGGTATTGTGCTAACTGAAATTTGCATATGATGATTTTTTTTTTTAGTTCTGAGTTCCTACTGCCGTTTGATGATAATGCTTTTGGATGAGGTAACAGAATCATCCATCTTTTTGCAGTTGTCTGCAGTGTGTAAAGAAGTCAGACCGATCTTAGGGTTTTTTGGGGACTATAGCATCACTGGCATCTGACAGCATTCTTGTAGGATGATTTTGTCCACTTGCTGAAGCATCCTGATGTATGGAGTAACAACAAGAATTTCTGCTAGGAGATATTTCCTCTGGGAAATGGCTGGTTCTACTAGCTGGTGACAGGATTACAGAATGGCTATCTCCTAGCACAGAGAAATGACTATGAAAATCTGGTGATGATTCTATAGTGTATCTGAAGAGGTGCTCCCAGGAGCTGAACTGAAAAGGTGAAACCTCTCTGTCATTTTAAAGGCCCTGGTGAGATCTCAACTCTAATATCATGTTCCATTTTGGTCAACGTATTAAGGAAAGATGAACTGAAATCACAACAGCTGCAAGACATAGGGTTTTTCAGGGAAACGAAGAGCATCTCAGGAAAAGATTTTAAGAGATTAATCCAGCAAAATGAAATATGAGAGAAGATATTGTTACTGTATATGAGTATGTCATGGGGGCAAGCATGTGAAAGACAGCTAGTTTTTAAGATAAAAGATCAGCCTGGCATGGGAACAGGTGGCTATCAACTGGCTATGAGTAAGTTGAAGCTGGAATGAGAAGACAGGTTCTAACTTTCAGAGTACAGTTCTGGGCCAGTCGTCCAGGCACCAGTACTGAGGGCAATTCACCCCCAAATGCTTTAAAGATAGAACTTGGAATGTTTATGAAAGTGATTTTATGTTTGATTTTTCTGCAGGGAGCTGACCCAAGAGGTCTCTGGCAGCCCTGTGAACAGGCCGTATACCTTCATCTCTTCCGTCAAACCCTTGTGGAGAACTCGTTTTTCTAGGCAATCTTTCCTATATTACTCATAGTATCACTATTCTCTCTCCACAGTTTCCCATGCGTCCCATGTTTTGTCTTTGTTTCTTTTGTATGGCTTGTTATTATGATCTCCACGGCAGAGGATTTATCTTTCATACAATGGCACTTATTCATAGTACTATATAGATGATTAATAATAATTAATAGTACCATCTGGAATATCAAGCAGTAACAACTATATAATCATCAGCCTTTTCATCTGAGCCTCCCAGATAGATATTTCATTAAGTCCAAGTTTTCAAAATGTAATTAAATGTAAAAATATTCTCAAAGAAAAAATATATACTGAACAGAAGAATAATCTTAGACTATTTTTTGGCTGCAGCTTGAATTCACTTAGTAAATAAATATCGTATATGGATTCACACATGCATAATAAAAATGGCTACATATAACATATAATTAGTCTATATATAAAATATTAATAAAAACCACAAAATAATATGAAATCATGTAACAATGAATCTAACATATTGTATTACTTTATATCATGCAAGAAACAAAACTTAATAAAAATTGGGCTTCAAATGGAAATGGTCATCATTAATTTAATGGAGAGCTGTTATGATTATGCCAAACCTAATGACCTTCAGAGGAAATCAAGCATGTTATAACCTACAAGTACTCACTTACCTAATTCCTGTGATACTGTCAAAAAGGCCACCAATTTATTTTACTGTTTGTATGCCAAGTGGGATTAATCTGGTTTTTCATTTCAGTTGTTCTTGTATTATTTCTCCAGGCTTTTAGGGTAATCTGTAGCCTAAAGAGACAGCAAAGACAGTTCTAATGTCTCTACAGACAGGTTTATTGTCTCCTGCATCGAAGGATTTCCCCGGTGCTCCTGTTACAGTTCTTTCTCTGATGTTGAGCAATTTAAGCAGTATTGACAAGGCAGTAGTGCTGTAAAGTGTTATTCATGCCCAAGTGCCCAAAGAGCAATTGGCCACAGAACGTTTAAAAAGCAGTAACAGTTGAATGAAAAGCCTACAAATCAGAATTCTTGGCACATTAATAGAAGTCATTCATTGAAGCAAATTGAATTACTGCATGCAAATTAGTTTTAAAAGAGGGTAAGGGTGACTAGCTACTACCTCTGTTGTCACAGTAGTCACACTGATGAGTTACATGTGCTGTTAGCCTGACCTGTCTATAGTTTATGTAATCACAACAATCAGAGAGAAGCTAAATTACAACCTAATTTCCTCAAATACAGCTTATGCACAAAATTTCAATGAATGTTAATGATAGAAAGTCAAAACATCTGTTTTATTCCATTTCTATGATCATTTTGGACAAAATAAAGACTGACACAGATGTCAAAATTCTTAAAAGGCCCCCAGTTTTTAACTGTTTTAAAATAATAAATTAATTAATTAGTATGCTTTTAAATAATAATAAAAAAGTAGTAGGGATATGTAGTAGCATATCTGATATGGTTTTTGTCTAACAAAAACCATGTTATTGCTCTATATAGCAAACACATATTAGTTTGACCTGACAGCTCTTGGTGTTGAAAAAACTTGTTCATACAGCAATAGTATGGCACTGCATCTGGTCTCAGATGGTGCAGGCATGGTGCCATGATATCCTGAGGAGACCACTTTTTGTCCAACTTTGAGTGCATGCAGATGTTAGTTGTGCATACCCACAATATACATCATAAACCTACACATAAAGGCTGAATCTCTGCAAAAGATGGCATTTCCTCTTGCAAAGGAAATTTTCCTGGTTGAAAGCTGTTTAAAAGTCATCACTTCAACCACATTGTTAAAGGTTGCTAATAAATAATTTATTGAGTATTTCAGGGTAGTTATCTCTGCTACATGTTATAATAGATAATTTATTCAGAAAAATGCTTTGAGGAATTGTTATTAAAGAAATGCTTATAAATGTTACCTTAGTTTATGGAATGTTGATGAAAAAGGTACTTTACAAATTGCTATTGAGCAGCACATTCTCCATTTATTGATGAAGTAGCATTACAGAATCACAAAATCACTAGGTTGGAA
>NW_010566588.1:0-501 GCF_000687285.1 Phaethon lepturus
AGGAGAGGAGAGGAGAGGAGAGGGGAAAGGGAATGGGTCACTACTACTAAGGTGTGAAGAGTTTTGAACCTCAGTGAGACCTAGCATTTCTGTTCTGTTAATTCCAAGTAACATTAGAGGAAAAGGAAGGTGTGTGAGCATAACTGAGAAAGAACAGAAAAACATGGCTTTGTTGCTAAGGCTTAGCAATTCTAATTCTATCTAGGGGTATGCTAGGGACATCTTCTAACATTAACGTGGTAAACTGATTGATGTGGGCCTGTGAGATAGGAGTGTCTCTGAGTGTGTGTGCGTGTAATGGGAACCATGCAAGTTTTAGAACTAGAAAGTTCTTTTTTCATTCATAAAAATTTCAGAAAATCCTTGGAAAATTGTGTCTGGAAATTCCTTGTTTCCTTAAGTTCCTATATACATCCCTGTGGTGGAGTGACCCTGGCTGGGCACCAGGTGCCCACCAAAGCCGCTGTATTACTCTCCTCCTCAGATGGACAGGGGAGAGAA
>NW_010566589.1:0-10684 GCF_000687285.1 Phaethon lepturus
TTGTGGTCCAGTCCTTTTCACAAAAAGAAAGATGATGATATCCTAATGAGACTTGCCAGCTTTCAAAGAGAAAAATCTCCCCACCAGAGTGTCCCCAATACATTCCAGAAACATATTTTTGGTAAATAACTTTGTGACTTTTTTTATATCAAACAAGGTTAATATGGGTTCGTCTAAAAAAAAAAGTTGCTTAAAAAGAAAGTGTATTAAAGGGTGTGAGATGTTTCCATATCGATCTCTCCTGATATTTATCTATAAATTGTTACTTTTCCCAGGCTGACCGAAGAATATAAACTTCTCCACCAGTTCTTGTAAAAGTTTTTTTAAAGATTGTGGGAGACTATTTGCTCTCTTTCTAGACTAGTGTTTCTCAAATTTATTTGAGAAACATGCTTGACCTTGTGTGGTTCTACCATAAGGATTTGCATGTACAGCTAAATAAAATTTGAGCTAAATTTCAAATAGGCTGTTACTGTTTTGTGTTTTCTCCTGTTCATTTGTTTGCCTTCATATGCATTGTGGAAATGTATACTTATATAAAATTTTGTAATTCTGCTGTCACATTACAGAATGGATAAAAAACAAACCCCCTCAAATACATATCTGCTTCCTCTGTAACCTGACATATTTTTGCTCAGTGATATGTTGTCAGAGCTCAAGAAATTATACTAGTTTTATATATATTGTATTTAGTTAAAGCTTATCTGCCAGAATGAAACGTAGCTTTAAATATATATATATATATATACACATTACATAGAAAAACACTTTCCTTGCTTGAGTGGTTGGTCAGCTGAAAACAAAGAGCATCCTGTTGAAACACCAGGGATTACAAAACATCACCATACTATCCCCATTTTATCTGATGCTCCTCTAGGAAAAATAAGTAGATATTAGATTCTCACTAACTTTGTGAATGTTCTATTTCTTTTTTTGTATTGGGAGGATACAGTGGTGACATAGCAGTTTTAAATCTGTTCTGTGAGACACCTGAAAAGAAAAACAGTCTTTTTTTTTCAAGTAAGAAATACATGAAATAAAAATGATGATAGATTAGTGCAGCCTGGTATGGACCCATTTTAAAAGCCTTTATTAAATTTAACAAGTAACTGAGACTAATTCTTTCCAACTTATCCCCCCCCTCCATTGCTATGACAGAGCTTGAAACATGGTTAGAATAAAAAAACTACATAGGAGATGTCCCCTCAGAGACAATATTTCAGACCTGTTGTCCAGATTCCACCAATCCAATTAGATTATTTGAAGTGATAGCTCATAAATTGTTAATATATTGCTCAGTAAGTGAAGAAAAATACTTATCTCATTTTTCCAGCCTGCTGGCTCAATTTCTGCACTTTACAATCGTTTGTTACAAAATTTTCATTTTTCCATTACTTTTTATTGTTAGTTCAGAAATAAAATCCTATTAGCAGAGGATTTATGATGACAAGATAACTACAGTGCAGGAGCGGAGAGGGTGTGAGTTTAATGACACACAAATAAAGTTTAATGAAATATTATGAATTGGAAATAACACAGAGTCTGAATAAATCTCAGTGGTAACTGTGCATTATAACTGTAAGAAAAGAAAATTCATGGGAGAAAGAGGCTGTAAATATAAAGAAAAACAATACACTGAGCAGACAGCAGAACTATCCAATATGGTAGCACCATTCAGACTTACATTCTTAAAGATTTCCTTAAAAAAAATCCTGAGCTCTGTATCTCTTTCCTGGCCTTTGCTTTTTCTCTTCTGTTTACAGAAAAATATCTGCCACTAAAGAAAAGGAATTAACAAAAAATCAATGCACCTAAATGATACAGGTTACATATTCAAACCTATTGAGAATGGATAGTAGCAAAGAGATAGGATAGAGATATTGTAATGGACTGTAATAAAGAAATGTGTATCAAATGCCCCATTCAAGGAGGTGATTTATTCTAAGCCAGTCCTTAAATTTTCTGGTGAAAAAAAGTACAGACTTCTAAAACATATTTTTAAAGCAATATCATGAACATAAAACTGCATTGGAAGGAGGGAATTCTCAGACATGTCTAACACAAATCACTTGGATAATCTACGTCCTTAGGAGGAGAGGACATGAAACCCAAATTTTAGGAAAGCTAAAGCCAAAGAACAGCATACCATGGTATTAATGAAGGATTTCTTACTTCTAATTTGATATCAGTTAGTAAGCTTAATTTTAATACATTTTTTCTTCTTGACAGTCCTACAAAGCAATACTTCTAGCAAGGTTGTGCCGTTCTGTAACTTGCATATCCTATTTATCTTTGTATGAATGTCTCTGCAAGGTCAATTGTTCCAAGTCACTCAAAGACAAGTGTGCAAGAAGTACAAATCTATTGCCAAATTTGACCAGAAATACTGTATCTTGGGTTTCGAGTGAGTTGCAGTTGCTGCCTGTACATTCATGTCTCCTTCCTATCTCATTTGTTAAGCTGTGTTACTGCAAATGGCTTCCTACTCTGCAGAGAAACTACTTCTAAGATGCCTCTCCTTTCCATATTAAAACTCCAATACTGCTTAAGGATTAAATTGGATACAGTGTTTGATTCATAGATAATTGCATGCAAGCTCTGCTTACTATGAATGTGTTAGATGATTGAAAGTATTTGTAAACACTTCAGCTAGATATTTATAGACAATAGGCTGTTCACTTAATAATCAGTTCAAATATTCATTATACATTTTTAATGATGTACTGTGTAATCACATGTTATTATTTTGTATATACATCTCACTTTGTAAACAATAAATTTACCATGGTTTTGGCAAACTCAAATAATTTCTATAGACAAAAATCATGTAATAGTCTCTCAATTCATTGAGAAGTCTTGAGACAAAAGACGTTACCAAACAGAGGAAGTTTAACTATAGATCAGTGTTCCCATTTTTGTAAAAATTATTTGTGTCACTGCATTTCCCATTCCTTAGGGAAATTATACATCTATTTATAACCTACATAGCATAATATATCTATTTGTAAATATAATATTGATCTATTAGTTCTGTTTGTTAAAGTAGGAATACCATCCTTGCTTGTTAAGAAGTATGAGAGTACTGTGAATTATCAGTGTAGATCAATATTATTGGCTAGTAAGATGGACCCAAGTATGTTTTTGAGCATGCTATTTTAGTAGTAATCTTATCTCTGTTAGTAGAAGGTAAATTAAAATATTTATACCATTTTAAAAAATCTGCTGAACATTGCAAGTCTCAGAAGTTTGTGAGGAATGACATTTAGTTTTCTCTCAGGTCTTTTCCAAGTACCCTTAGCATTTTGAAACACAGCAAAAGATTCATGAGTGTCTTACATCAGTAAAATTGTTGCTTCCTATTCCCTTTCCATGTCTTCTAATGCTTTTTAATTTTCTCTTCCAATCATGCTTCATGCCTAGAGCTCCAATACAGTCTTTTTCATTTTAAAAATGATTTTTTATTTGTTTAGCTTTTGCTATGCAGTCAAAAAGCAGTCCTACAACAGAAACAAACTGCACTGGGATAAAACCAAGACCTTTTTTTTTTTTTGCCATTTTTCCTTAAACCCACCTAAAGGGAAAAAAAAGGGATAAATCCAATATACTGAAAAGTGTGAGCACATGGTAAGTTCTTTGAAATAGTAAATATTCAAGTTCATAAGGGTGATGTTATTGATAACAGGTATTTCACTGTCCTGGAAGCTTTGGACAAGACTGTGCATCAAAAGATGTTCTGGAAGAAGAAGGATTGATATCTCAAAAATACAGGAAATAATGGTGAGAATCACCAAGGAGGTAAACAAAGAATTTTTCACAAATCGGGAAAAAATACTTCTCTCCATCAAACTATGAAACTCTACACCAGCAGATAGCATGAGTGCCAAAACTAGGTATGTTCATATAGCAAGCAGAAGAGTTTGCAGAAGAAAATCTCTTCCAGAGTTATAAGGCACAAAGATATCCCCCAATTTTGTAAGCCTTTTGTTAAAAACTGTTAAATGTTGAAGGTAAGATTTAGTAGGGAAGTTAATTTCGTCACTTTCTTATGAGGAATACCTTGCAAACTCTTCTCTTTAAGAGTTACTCATATCGTAAAATATTTTCCCTTGTATATTTTTCTATTGCCAGTGTGTTTATACTGAAAATCTCTTTATTTTTCTTTATCAGATTAGGCAGGAGATGTTGAAAATGTTTTCTGATCAACACTTTTGCTTGATAGAATGATCTCTTAATTACCAATTCAGTACTTTTTTCCCCTGCCACTATGCCTCATTTTTTTCCCTCTAAAGCAGTGAAAAATTATATCCATCTCTACAGCCCATTAGGAAACCCTGGAGAAAGTCTACTGTTCAACAAGAGATACTTTTTGGAAGTTTCTTCCTTACCAGCACTTATTCTATTTATGAAATCTTTGTATAAATTTCTGATGTTTTTCAGTCTCAGTTGCCAATTAAAAGGTCCACCTCAGGAGTGTGGGAATGCGAAAACATGGGGGGTACACAGATGACCCTGAAACCAAATGTTTATACACGTTTGTACTGAAGGATTGCAATCTAATGGCAATAGACCGTTCTAGAGTTAAAAAGTATAGTGGCTTTCAGAAGGGCTCCAGGAATCAACAAAATAAGAAGGTTCCTGGGACTTTCTGACTGAGGAAGTCTTGAACTGACTGATCAGTACTTATACCAGGTAAGCTGGGAAAGTGCAACCTACTGTCACCTAAGTACAGATATCTTCATTGCTTAGCTTTCTATGAACGAGCCTCTGGGCTAACTGAGTGACCCCAAAATCACACAACCTCACAGATCTTTGATGTTTTGAAACAAGATACTTAACGAACAACATGAAGAGACACTACAAAAGACTCAGTTACTACCTCAGACATCACAACACCTTCACAGTTAGAGAAGAGCTTGTGGAAAAAGGGAGGGTTTGGAACAGTTCTGAAGTTTGTAGGACAAGTGACATGTTCTCTGCCTTCAGTGTTTTTGTGGCTAGTCAAACATTTTCCTTGGACCTATACTATCAAACTTCTATCCGTAACATTTACAAAGAGGCCTGTGACATTTTAGTGTCATAAAGCAGCTGTTCATTCATCATAATCTCTGCATGCCAGAAGCCCTAACAACAAAACCTGATTTTCAGTTATTACTGTTAAAGTTGTCCTGTTTGAGATGATGTCATCATCCACATTTACAGAAGCAAATTGGGATAATTATATTCTTTCTGCATGCCACGGAATTGTCATTTGCAGCTTTCTAATAGATCCTTTGATTTCCATGACAAAATTTTCCTTTATTTGTTCAGCTTGCTAATGTTCTGCTCCAAATTTTAGTTGTAAGCCTTCCTATTCTCCCTGCAAGAAGTCGAACCAGAATGGCTCAGGCAAATTAATCCATAGCTTTACAGAACTTCAGAACCAAACACCAACTCACATTTTGCAGCAGGGACTTTAATTTTTTTTTTTTTCTAATGTAGAGGTCACTTACAGACCTACTCTTTCTAAGATGTCTCTAGGAGCTCCCTCCATTGGAAGAGCAGAGAATCCAGCATGTCACCAAGTACGAAGTAGCTATATGAGAAAAGGAATGCTCACACATTGTGTTCACATTTCACAGGAACACCTGTTATTTCTGCACTTCTCAGATGCAATTTTTTTAACTCTTGCCTTTTCCCTTGCAAACATGCATCTGCTGTATGTCTGTTACTCAAAACTGAAAAACACATACTCTCTCCTGAATGACAGAGGTGTAAATGTGTCTTGTGAGGCATAAGTGACTCAGAAGCATAAGTGTGTTTCTACTATACATGTACAGTAAGTACGTGTTTCAAGCATAATAACTATCATTCAAAGTGCTGATAAAGCATAATGACAATCAATTGTCTTTCCACAGTTCTGCACTTATCTATTGTATCTAAACATATCTATGGCAGGAAAACATGTTTCAGAACAAAACACAAAAAAACCCATACTTAAAGGATGGGACTTTTCAAATACATAAAACACATAACCCAGAATTTGAAGAACCGTGGGCTTCTTTGAACATATTATACTTCAGTGCCTGGTACCCTTGCACTTCTAGAACGGTACAGGAGACAAGAAGTACTGTAACTCAGGCACAGGATTTACTGAGATACACACAAATCAAATCTGATTGGTAGAAAGGAATGCTCCATAATAATCAGATTAAGCTTCTGACTTCTCATTTTTGCAAATAATGTTACTTAGTTTCTGCTTCAAGAACACTGCTAAGCAGTGCAGCAGGAAACATCTCCTCCCTGTAGCATGCAACAGGGATTTGATTTTGACATGACTGTTCTCGAGCTCATTCCCTTTGTAAGACAGAATTTTTCTTAAGATTGACTAGTAAAGTATATTAAAACATTAGGTTTTTTGTTACGTATGAACCTCCATGGTTTACAGCAGTCAAAATGAAGATTGACTGTGTTAAATCCTTAAGAATGTTCCTTTCCAAAACATATCCCACTTACATGTGTTCCAGTAGGAAATCACACTTCCTGTGGGCAAGCCTTTAGGGCTTCATGCTAAGGTCATTCAAAGATCAGAAATTACATACAGCTTCCTTCATTTCAAGTTTTTTGTATAGCTGCTACAAGGCCAATATGTCCACTTATTATTTGTGCTACAGCAGCATCTGGATAACCCAGAAATTCTCATTAACAAGTTATGAACTTTTGAGGAATGAGAGGTCATAGCTTGATTCAGCAGGTAGGTTTGAAAAAATCTATCACTACAGTGACAGAAAATAAATAAATGTAGAGGGGATGACTTATTTTTTGCTATTTTGACACTGGGTTTACACTGTATTCAGTTATCATAAACCCCAGGAAAGGGCACACATGCACTTAGCCTTACAGCTCTGGTAGCCCCTCCAGAAGTCATTTATTTTGTGAACTGCTGGTGCTAAGACACAGCTTGGAAAGTATTTGACATTGCCACAGCCATGCCTCCAGAAAGGCCTCTGGCTGGGGACCTGTACCCCTGCTCCACATGTGCAGCCCCGGACTCATTCTCCCTTCGTGTGCCTCCTCCCTCCCACAGTGTTTTGGGCCTCTGTGGCATCCCTGGTAGCACCGGGCCTCTTCCCAGTGTGTCATGTTACTCTCCGCTCTCCTACCTCATGGCATCTCTCCCTCACCACCCACTCCCGTCACCACCGCCCCAGTGCAGCCCTCTGTTACCTCAGCCACAAAGAACAGCTCCCACTCATCCCAGTGCCACCTTAGGCTTCCCGCTTTCACCTTTTCTCATGGGTCTGCCCATCAGGAAGCGGTGGTCATTAATCAAAACACCCACATGAGAATGTTGGCTCGCATACCACATAATACATATAATCTTAGCTAACATAAAACAAATTTCCAGTTGAAATGTTTTTACTTTTTTGGATAAAACAGTTGCAGTTTTCCAGCAATGCAAACAACGGTAAAATTTTCCTCAAGTTATACTACAAAACGAGTGAACTTCAACAGCATGCCCAACAGTCATGTTTTTCCCTCCTCACTCATCCACTCTTTACTAATAGGGTTTTAACACACAGTCATATACATTGATCAAATGAATGTTGTTCACAACATTGTCCTCTTTTATGATTAGAGTCAATGTATGTAGTGTAGCAGATGCACTGTGTGTTTACCTGCTCCATGCACAAGTATAAATTCTGGTTCATCTGAGTTGCATGGAAAGCAGCTTCCTCTTTTATTTTTATAAAGGATTTGATCCCACATTCATGAAAATGTCAGTGGAAACAAGCCACTTTTGTACCAGAAAGAAGAAAAATGTATCCTTTCCACAGCCAAATGAGTCAAGAAAAAGGTTTTCTGAAAAACAACATATCAAAACCGAATAAAGGTTAAAAAAGGAAAATAAAAAGGCATAGAATAATCACAAAACTGTGCTGAAATGGGCAAAAAATTGACCTTACAGAAAAAGCAGAAAAGTGCAAGGGCAGAAAAAATCTAGACAAAACTAAAATAAAAGGAAAAATTTTCCTCTTAAGAGACTTAAAAATTAGGGAGTCATATCAGCCCTTACCTTATATCATTTCCTCATCTGGAGAACACAGAACTTATCAGGCACCAGAAGAACAGGCACAGCTGCAGGTTCTGCCCATTCCTAAACAAATGTCTCAAAATTAGCACAGCAGTTCCTCTCTGACAGCTTTTTTAAGTGACTGGATGGCTTAATACATACTTATAAGTATAGTTTCTCAAAAGGAGGGGGTTAACTTAAATTCCTGACACAACGACTTAAGAACTGATGGGAAGAATTTTGAAGACTTTGGTGAGTTTGGAGCCAGCCGTTGCAAAGGAAAGGTGCTGGAAGATCAGTTGCATCCAATTAAAGCATGCAAAGTTTAGTGTTTTGTGCACAATTGTGCTTACACAAGGAGGGGACCGCAGCATGCATATGTAGGTCATAAAAGTTGTTTTAATAGCTCTGTAAGTCTTTACTCCTCATCTGTCTTTGAAGCAAGCCCAGCTGCAATATCTAAAAGAACACCATTAGATCTTGCTGTAGAAGGTATGAATTCTTGATTTGCTTTAAATTAAAACTGCTCTCCAAACCCTAATATGAACGAAGCATATATGTCTGTGTCACTAGACACAGTGGATATTATCAATGTTTATGTGGCTTATGTGATATTTCAATCAGTGTCTTTGCCATGTTACGCTGATAAATGGAATGTGTAAAATGATCTGAATAGCGTTCTTATAATTACAGTTAGCATCATCTTCTCTATTTGATCACTTAGGTGTATTTCATGTAGTGGTAGTCTGTGATTATGTGCAATTTGTTCACTGAATAGTAAACAACGAGAAGCTTCTCTTTACAAAAAACTGAACAAACCAAGCTTGTCATCCTGATTAAGAAGTCTTTATTTCTGACTATTTCTAATTAGTGGACACTTTCACCGCACTTCACAGGCTTTAATTGAGCAGCAGAGAATGTGTCTTACTTCAGTGTCGTTGAAAATAATGGAGGTGCAGCCAGCTTGTTCTAAATAAGAGTCACAAACTGTGCTTTTACATGAAGGATAGTTAATGAACTCTTTTAATATATGAGTAAGTTAGGCTGATACCTTATTATAAAAATGTCCTTAATATTTTCATAATTTTTCCTCAGAAAAATAACTCAAATTCAGTATATATAGTTAAAAAATAAAGTAACATAATGGATAGGCACTGTATGTTGAGTAGATAATGTAAAAGATGAAAGCATTCAGGAGAGCTGGCTGATTATAAAGGATTCTATAAGAAAGCATGACAAGAAAGTCTCTCTCAAAGTAGTGAAAGAGACAAGAAATGGCAAGACACAACTATGACGAAATTTTAAAGGACATCTAACTCCAAAAATCAAAACATAACAAAAAAGCTAGCAGGGGAAGAAAAAAGAATACTGCATGCATATATGAATATAAATCATATGGATAGAGGCACAACATGAGTTATAAGTGGCCAAAGATATGAAGTCTAAGAACAAAAATACTGCACTACATTTACAGAATCAGGAAAGAGTAAAAGAAAAGTATAGGTTCATCGATTGTGGAGAAGGAGACTGAACAGGCACTGAAAGAGAAAAATCTGAAGTATTACATGCCATGTGATTAGAGTTTTGAAAATACAACTAATTACACAATTGATTTTAACACAGAGATAGGACCACAATCCTGGATTGTTGAGCAAAGACCAATTAAGCTAAAAAACAATTCAATTATCTTTGTAGAAGAATATCCAGATTTATTGCGAACAGTGCAATTGAGAACAAACTAATAGAAATATATGGAAAAGAGGCAGCTGTTAAATCTTGATCATTGTGGACCAGTTTCATGTTAGTCAGGCCATGAATAAGGTCAAATGCTTCATTCCACCAAGGGAGAACTGAGAAACTGGAGATAGTTTCATAACCAATTATACCTTCTAAGAATGGGTATAAGTAGTTTGCTACCACACTGAAAGGATATACAAGTGGAATCCCATCGGTCTTTCCTAGACATATTCAATCTTTTTGTTTATGATTTGAGTGATGTAACACTTGAAAACTGTGTAGTTTTGGAAAGCCTGATGAGCTTCAGAGCTGATGCAGAAAACATACCAAAAAAGCTCATGTGTCAAGCAGAAAGTACCAAATGAAAAAAGGAGATCCTAAACATGTAAATATGAAAGAGAAAACTGTTGGGAACAATAATGTTGTGAAGAAAACCATTCCAATTTATACTAGCATGCAAATTGATTTTAAGTAAATGATGTTTCTGCATGAAGAGCAGATCTCAGTCAAGACAGTATTAATAATATTATCTGGAAGGCACAGGAAGATGATAGCCATTCAACCATACACAGTAGTGGCAAAGCACTGGATGTCTCAGGTTTTGGTCTTGTGCTTTAAAAATTGGGAGAATCCAGAAAATAAATGATGACAGGGGACTTGAACTGTGGGGAAATGTTAAAGAATCAGCTTTGTTTCATCAGGAAGAGAGAAATATGATGTGGGAAATCGTAATGATGTTACAAATCCCGATGAAATAAAAAGATGGGAAATCAGTCTTTCACCATTTGGAGTAGGTAGCTGAACAACAACAGGTTAGTTGAGGAAAACAAAAACCAAACCAAAACAACAACAACAAAAAAACCCTATGTCCTGGTTTCAGCGAGGATAGAGCTGGTT
>NW_010566590.1:0-10977 GCF_000687285.1 Phaethon lepturus
GGAGCGTGTCCAGAGAAGGGCAACGAATGTGATGAGGGGTTCTGGAGCACAAGTCTTATGAGGAGCGGCTGAGGGAACTGGGGTTGTTCAGTCTGGAGAAGAGGAGGCTGAGGGAGCCTTATCGCTCTCTACAGCTACCTGAAAGGGGGTTGTGGTGAGGTGGGGGCTGGTCTCTTCTCCCAACTAACTAGTGGTAGGACGAGAGGAAATGGCCTCAAGTTGCGCCAGGGGAGGTTTAGATTGGGTATTAGGAAAAATTTCTTCACTGAGAGAGTGGTCAGGCATTGGAACAGGCTGCCCAGGGAGGTGGTGGAGTCGCCATCTCTGGAAATGTTCAAAAAACGTGTGGATGTGGTGCTTCAGGACATGGTTTAGGGGGCATGGTGGCGCTGGATTAATGGTTGGACTTGATGATCTTGACATTCCTTTCCAACGTTAATGATTCTGTGATTCTGTGAAGAGATTGAAAAGCCCATTCATGCTTCCCTCTGTAGTCCCTGGCTGCTGGCAATTTCAGCACACCTGAATTACTTATGTAACCTGGGCATCACCTTGAACTCAGACCTTGTTCAAGAAGGTTCCACAGGGCTGTGCTTGATGGCCACTGATTTTTTTCTGAAAAGCAGTGATCCCTATTCACTTGCATAACAAAACTCTTCAAGCTTTATTATCACATTTCTATTAGGGCATTTCTGCCTTTGACAGGTAGTATGTTCTCCTGCTTATATGTATGAAGAAGAAAACTTTTTTCAACTTGTTATGTTGGCCCTGATACAATCTTCTGGGCAGTTTTTCACTGACACCTTTTTCCTATTCTTTAGGAAATACAAGCTGTTGTCCTCTTTCCCCATTTCTAGGACTCTTTTGTGCCCACAGCTCTATCTACTATTTCCCATTTTTACTGAGATATAGACTTCAGTATTCCATCAGCTACCGTCTCCTGAAATAACCCTGATGCTTAGAAACAACACTTTGAAACAGTCTTCACTAATATGCCTACAAAAGCATAATAATTCAGATTCTGGTTTGCTTATCATACAGACCAACAGTATCTCAATATCCCCTTGTCTGACAGTAGCTAATGTCAGTTATTTTATATTGTTAGATTTTTGACAAAAAAATCACCCAGGACTCACACATGGACTCCTGGTCCATGAATGAGGCTTATTGGCATTAAAGTAATGCTGTTATTACTCTATGTGGTAATGTAAATAATTAGGTAATAATCGTTATAAAAACTTTTATTATTATTAATATCAAAACATTTCTTTAAGCTATTTATTTTGCTACAGTATAAAACCTGACAATATCATAGAGTAAAAAACTCAAATACAGACCTTAAACAAATGGGACCTCCTCTATCTCTATAATCACTGAGAAATACGATCTTTACCAGAAGGTGGTGCTTATGTGTCACTGAATAAAAACGACGAGATGGCCTTCCAATTTCAGGCAAGTTCCCACGTAGTAGAACAGAAAACAAAAATCATTTGTGATTTCTGTGCTTCGTTTTAAAAAGACTGACTGAACTGTCAAGAAAAGAAACCATTATCTTTATTCCACAGGAGATGACTTTTCTAAATTTTTTAAACTGGGCTTTCATCTCATTTTACATGGAGACTGACAGTGAAATGGGTTTTTAGTGCTGTCAAGTATTAGTCCATGAATAAAAGAATAAGAAATAATTTTTTTTTTTTACAACAAGAGAACATATAAGGGGTTGTAAGTATAGATTATTTAAGTTTGTATTCCTAAATACCCGACAAGAAGCTGCAGTTTTGATAACTGATTTTTACTTTTTTCAATTAAGCAGATGTTTTTTAAAGCCAAAAAGTTAAGATAAAAATATATTCTTAAAAATTATCTCATAAGGAGTTCTCTGAAATTAAACTGTGAGGTGTCTGGGTGTGACAAGAATCCATAAAGAAACCAATTTCTTTTGAAGAACAACATTTGCATTTATGGAGTATCTTTCAACCCACAGAAACACAGAAATTATTTTACAGTCTTTGCTATCTAATATTTAGAATTACAGAAGTTCTATATAGAAAGCTGTTTTTGAGAGGTGAGGACTGTACCTTTTCCTGTTACCTGTTGGTTGTAAGTTCTTGAAAACTACCTGTCTTGGTCTGAAACTTTGCTCAGTCTGCCTTAAACAAATGGTCTCGTTCACTGATTTCAAACACAGCAGGGAAGGCACAGGAGACCAGAACTTGCCCTTCTGTTACGTCTGCGCCTCCGCAGATTCACTGCTAGCCCAGAGCACAGCATCTCCACAGATACCGAAACTATTCTGGTATCTGAAATGGCATGATGCATAGTAGTGCTATGGTCACCGCAGTTTTTCCTGGCCATATGCCCTGGATCTTGCTCTGTAGAGCCTTCACTGCAGACCTCTGTGTCTTCTTCAAGTTCTCTACTGGGTAAGGGCATTTACTTCGGTTTCTAGATTACATTGCAACACTATGATGAATCAGGCAGATACCTCTCCAGTCTTGGTATGGTAGTGTCTGTCTGTATCGTTTGCTCCAGAATGTGACAGTTGTTCTGTGAACCTGAATTAATCTAAAGCTTAAAAACAAAAAAAATCAGAATTCTGACGAAAGGGAAACAGGCAATCCAGTATGGCTGAATAATTTCAGTGTTCAAATTTGGATATTCACTACACTAACTATCTGCTTTCTTGACAGATCCTATCATCTTCACACACACACTTCACACCACATATTGTCACATTACTGGGCTGAAAAGTTAGCCAGAATTCAGGGCCTTGATGGGTTGTTTCAGCTAGGATCAGGAATAGGGAATCTGAGACAGGTAGTCTCCAGACATATTTACAAAAGAATGCAGTCGAGGTTCTGTTTGCTTGAAGATACTAAAACCAGCAACAGGTAGATTCTTCAGTTAGGAACTGCCCGATCCCTTACCCTGACAAGTTTTGTGTTCAGGAACCTCTATCCCTCTTCTCAGTTTCACATTTGCAATTATTTTGCCACGAATTTAAGTACATTCCATGCCTATTCTGGAAGTTTTGCTACTAGGAGCTACTTTGACTTGCTGCTGAAGGTGATCAATACCCAGAGATAGTAAATCCTGCCCTAGGCCCAGGGAAAAGCAGGAAATCACCTCCATTTACCCACCTCAACACGCACTTCTGATGAGTGTTGATACTGTACTTTCATCCAGGGTGCTGGCAGCTGGACCACATTTGGTCCTTTACAGGAAAAAATAAGGAAAGAAAGATATGCTCAAACAACTCAAATGTGCTATCTCAATCTATGGTAGGGCAGCAGAAAACTACAAAGATAGACACCAGTGTTTTGTGTCTTATCCCCACTGCTTGGTTACCAACTGAGTAGGCATGGATACCATTGAAAGGAATTGGGCATTATGTGGCAGTGGCCTCGGATCTCTGAGCTGCAAAAGGAGTGAGTATCTGCAAAATAAACATCATTTCCAGCCCTGTATTATTTTTTGTATACGCTTGAGCAGCAAATGGAGTTACTTTCACACCTGGTTTAGTAGAAGGCCAAATGACAAAAGGAATATGCTGCAAGAGGCAGAAAAACTACATCTACCAGAATTGTCCTTGCTTTAGTTTGTTTCCTGGAACTAACTCGACCTCTTTTGGTAGAGCTTAAATAATTTAAAATCTGAATGACATCTACCTAGACCTTCCCCATTCCTTGTTAGAAGGTTCTTTTCCTTCTCTTTCTTTTCTCTATGAAGCTCAGAAACACAGTTGGAACTGTGCAGTGTTTGCCCCCCTTGAAAGAATGATACGAGGCTCCCTACAGAAGGAGTCAGTCTCAACAGCTGCTCCAGGCCTTTTGGCTTGATTTCTTGAGGAATCAAGGATCACAAGAGATCATGCTTTCTTTATACAAGTCTTAGGGAGCCAAGGATTCTCCTCTGTTTAGGCTCCCCAGTATCTCACACAATACAAATTTCAACGAAACTTTTTTCCCACAGCACAGACATTCCTAGTATTTTTCTCTCATTTTCTGATGTCTGATAAGGGCTGAGCTGAAAGCATAACCTCAGTGTGATTCATTTAAACAGTTACTCAACCAGTGCATACAGGAAACCAGGGTTCATTAGGTCCAGCGCTCACTGAAATACTGTTTGTTCCACAGAGTCACTCCAGTATCTGTTGTGGGGATGTGGCACTGCTTCTCGTCCCAGCCTTCCATCTGGTGCCTGGAAGTCCTTCACCAACAGGTTGTAAATATTTCCTTCCTGTAGTTTCCCAGGAAGTGTGGACTGCATGGTCATTGCCTTTTCCTCACAGTTACGTGATTGACCAATGTAATGGAATTGTAGCATTTGCTTCTCTTTAAAAACTTGGACTGGCAGAAGTGCACTTTTTATTCAAAGGGGACCTTCAGCTCAGCCACACCTCAAGCCAGCAGAGCTGAAACCTCAGGCCAAGAGGCTGGTGTAAGGCATTGTGGGACTGTTTTTGCAGAATTTTTCAACACAACAAGAGCAAAAGCGTGTCTATACTGGATGTGGAGTCACTCAGCCCACGCAGAGCTGAGGACTTGCTGCCTCATATGTGGAGGCATATTGGGGTCCTTTCTAAGGAGAGATCGGAATCACAGACCTTGATTTTGCAAGTGTACACACAGATGGATGACTAAACAAAAATCACAACCTCCCCCTTAAATAAAATGCAGCATTTTACAAAATAAGGGCTTTTCAATCCTAAGGTACCCTAAGCAGACAAAATAGATTAAAACATTAATATACATCCTGTTCTTTCTTTAACTTTAAATATTTTGCAAAAATACTGATCCTTTCATCAGTAGTTCTGAGAGGCTTGATAGCACTACACATCCATGCAGCAGCAGCTTGAAGGTTACAAGACTATCCTGTGTTGGATGGTTCTGGACTCCAGTTTGCCAAACACCTACTTCATATGTTTACATGGTGTTTTATATATTTTTGAATGACTTTTAACTTCTAGTAACACCATGTTTACCTAGTACTCTTACGGTTCTTTTCATCTTCAAGCACTCTGCATACATTAACTAACATAATCCTCTTAATCCTCTTAATTAATCACTTCAGTACTTCTTGCTACTTTTTTGCCCTAGAAATGTAAAGGACCAAGCTGAAGAGTTGCTGCTACAACATTAACTCTATGTCATAAAGAAATCAGCACAAACCTCACCAACGTGCATATAAAACACTTGATTTGATTGCAGAAGCATTTGAGGTTTTGCATGAAAATAGTGGAAATTTACAGTACGCTGAAAAGAAATAACTTTCTTACTGCATACAAAATAATGAAATAGTTTTTGTGAAAAGGTTATCATTGCAAAGGAGTTAGAGGAATTAAAAAAAAATCTCTAAGAAAAAGCCTAATACCTGTGAAACACTGGTGACATGCACACGTGTATTTAAGGATTTCATTTAAAAGATCACTGTTGTATATACATAATCTTTTATACAATATTTCAGTATTGAAAAGCACTGCATATTGAAGAAATAGATTTCTTCTCTAATCTACTACGTAAGATATTTTCTTCAGAGGTAACAAAGATGAACACGGAGTTAAAAAAGAGAAAGGACTGGATAATCAGGACAGGCAAAGTTACAGGTTTTTCTGAAATTCTAACTTAAGCTCTGACAAAATGGATTAACCTTTTAAAAACAAACAGAAGGTTTGATGTGGGAGACTTCTTTGAGAAGAAAAGGATTTTCAGTGAAGTCACGTGCTTGGGGAGAAAATGAAACAAAGCTAATTCTAAGAAAAGTTTGAAAGCGGAGAGAAGAAAACCTGCCTATTCTAATAATGTTAAGTGCCATCAGTGGGAATGTTAATTTTCTTTTGGCTATAAACTTTGGATCAGACTGGAAAATGAAGTGCTTGAATTTTAAGGACGGAGTCAATCTTCAGAATATTCTCTGCAATTATGCTTTCCCTGTAATTCTTTCTTGAACTTTATCCTGAGTAATCTTCACATGCGTGCATTGCATTCTAAGTCATTAAGGGTTTTTTTCCACCTTGTTTTGAATGACCAAGGACCTGCTCCAATAGAGCAACTGCTGTACTCTAAGTCAGTAGTTCTCAAACTATTGTTTGCAGTCATCCACAGAGAGCTGGCTTGTCACATGGTGCTGGCTGTAACCCCGTAAACAGAAATAAAAGACACTAAAAAGTTGTATTAAATACTTTCCCATGACACGGTCTCAGCAAATAAAACTGAAGTGACAATACAGTGCTCTCAGAGAATTGGGAGTGTTCTTTGACAAATCTTGTGTGCTGGATGTGATTTTGTGCACTTCTAAACATTCAGAAGGCTTCCACTGCTTCCGTGGAGTATCAGAAGTACTTAGCACAGAGAAATCTGTTATGAGAATACCAGTAAAGAGCGGTGAAACCAGAGAGGAAAAGGCAAAATAAAAACAATAAACTTCAGGAAGGTAGATTCCAGTAAACTCAGGGAAACATTCGTTAAGAATTTATGGCAGGCAGGTTCATGGGGAAAAGGACTTAAAGAGACCTGGCAATTCTTCAAAGAAATGGTATTGAGGCACAAGTACAAACTGGCCCAACACAGAGGAAGGATGGAAAATGCAGAAAGAGACCAATCTGGCTAAGTCATGAGCTTGTTATTAGCCCCAAACACAGGAAGAGAGCACAGAGAAAGTGGAAATTAGGTGATACTGTTAGGGACAAGTATTTTTTGGAAGACACAAAACTCAGGTGAAGGTATAAACAGCTGCAATTAACAAGGAAGACCAAGAGTAACAAGAAAGAAATTTGTAAGTAATAATTACATTAGTAAAAATAAGAAGAGCAAGGATAACAGAGCTTTGCTCTGTAGGAGAGATGAAAAGTTACAGGCACTTCAGAATTCACTAAAGAGATCATTTGTGAACAGGAAGCTAACACACTTAATTGAGTGATAAAACATACGATTTTAGCATAAAATAAGGAAGGAACAATCTAGGCAATTTTTAAATATGTTCTAAATGAAAGCAGCTTAAAATAATTTTCATATCAGTGTGATACACTATGAAAATTTACTTAGCAGAATGCCTGATATAACCTCAGGGCATAAGCAGCCTTCTGTGTACTTGTGAAAGAAAAATGAGACAACAAGAATCTACAGAGGGAAAATGCAATACACAACTTCAATGGGAGAGAAAGGAGATGGAAAGAACAATTAAATTTTCAATTACTTGAAAAATCCCACTAACATGTAACTTGCAAACATTGTCAAGAATAATGTCCTAGGTAGTCCTGTGAGGAGCAGGGAGTTGGAACCAATGATCCGTATGGGTCCCTTCCAGCTCAAGATATTCTATGATTCCATGATTCTATGAAATTATGCCAAGGCTTTTACTATAAAGTAACAGGACTTAGAACTCAGGATGCAGCAGATAATTCCATGTTTCCAGACACTCCTAATGCTTTTGACAACTGTCCCATATGACTTGCTCATGAACAGCTTAGGGAAGATTTTTCTTGACGCTCGTAAGAGTGAGTGAATAATTTATTGGAAAATCGTACCCAAAGTGTACTTATTTATGTTTAGCTGTCAAAATGGAAGGAAATTTTGAGTGGTGCCATGATTTGAATAAAGCTGAACAGGCCTAAAAGTACTATGTGAAAGCAGGAGCAATCAACCAACTGCACAAATACCATGCATGGAACAGCTGGCTGAGGAGCTGGGGGCAAACCACAAGCTGAACATGACCCAGGGTTGACTTGCTTCACAGGAGAAGCAAATCTCAGACTAGGTTGTATGAACAGAATATAGACCACAAAACAAGTGAAGTAATCCATTTAGTCTGATCAGCACTGATAAAACCACAGGGTATGCAGAATAGGGTATCCAATTTGGGCAACTGCCCTTCAAGAAAGACTTAGATCCGCTGGGCAGGCTTTAACTGAGAGCAATGGGATTTTCAGACATACAGAAAACATAACCTAAATGAAACCTAACCAAAAGAGAACTGAAGAGGAATAGTCAAGATATATAATAGTCAAGAATATAAACGTTACAGTAAAGAGAAAGAGAATGTTTTTTCTCTATACATGCATGCAACTGCCATCAGCTGATGGACCCATTTTTCTGCGTACCTATGCACTATAATTCCCGAATCTTGGACACATTCGTAGGGTTCCCATAAGGCATTCAAAAAGTGTTGTAGAAGACAAATTGAAGTTGTGTTTATGCTTTCATTACTGTAATGAAAGTATCATACTATATACCACTCATACGTTTGTACTCAGCTCTAACTCAGAATTGTCATATTCCTCAGCCCAAGCAAAATGTAATACATATACAAATGTTGCTCCCAAATTCTTCATATTTATTTAATGCTCCTTTTTTGTGGTGACACTTAAATTCTGCTTGGATAGGATGTAATCCAGTTTTTTCTATTTAGACCAGTGGTGCTTTTACCATGCAGTGATCTGCATAATGCAGTGTTCACATTTTTTATGAGGGATTGTACCATCTTCTCTTCTTCACTTCAAGGTTCTTCCTTTCTCAGAGTGCTGTTCTGTCTTTCGTGGTGAATCACTTGCAAGTACCCTGGCAATGCTACATCTTGCAACTAATCTGAAGGCTTATGCTCTCTGCCTTGTTTTGGAGATTCTCTAATTTGCATTTAGTGCAAAAGTGATGGCAGTTGCTGTATGCTCTACTGATCTTTTTAAGGACACATTTACTGATTACCTAAAAAAAGGGTAAAATCATATACCTGCTACTAAGCAGGTCCTGATGGAATAAGATTGTGTTCTCCTTCAGTCATGAGAACAAGCTGTAGCCATTTCTAGTCAACGGTAACTGAAGAGAATAGCAGGGCTCATTTGAAGTTTAATCCAGGAGGATCACAGTAACAGCACTAGTTCCAGTGTGCTGGTCACATTTCTGTCCTCAGAGTGACCCTGCAGGGCTCCTGTTCCCTGTCACAGCATCAATGCAGGTGGTCCCCTGAGGGTGGTCACTCCCCAGTCCACCTTCAGGAGGCTTGAAGGATTAAATAATAGATGCAAGATTTATTTACAGGTAACTAGGATGTTGCAGTGTTACATTTCTGTGCCACATGGTTCAAAAGGTCTTACAAAACACCAGATGACAAAGCTGGCAGTGAAAGGAGGCAATTTAAGTAATTTCTATAAAAACGAAGGAAATAGTTTTTTTTGAGGTTGAAACACAGTTCCTGTGAAATCAATTGATTCAGTGAGACCAGCTATCCACTCTGGTACGGCAACTTCAGTTGTTTGTAAAGGTAACTCTATAGTGCATTTACAGATTGAATAAGTACAACTGAAGTTCATATTCTATTATTTAGAATTTCCCCCGTTCTGGTGAATGACTACACACACTGTTCCTTGAGACTGAAAGTCTTACTTTACCCACTAAGCACATTTCTGAGGAGAAGCAGCACTTCATTTTATCAGTAGAATTCTTATATATGTATTTCTCTTCAGCTGTGCTCATTACACTGCAACAGGTGGAGCAAGTCCCTGAGCTGAAAAGAACTGAGTGGTTGACAGAACATTTGCCTGCTCTTTCCATCCTCCTGGCTTTCATTTATGACTGCTGCTGGAGACAAGATGGACACTTTATGGCCATTCTCATGTTCTGATGTGGTGATCCTTCCTGTTCAGGAGCAAAGAATGACTGATGTGATTAGGTGCAGTTTAGCAGATGGAAACTGCACTGCAATATGCTAATCTTTGATTCAGCTCAGACATTTGATGTTGCCTTACCAATGTTAACTTATACTATGCTCAAATCCTACTCTGTAAAAATGCAGATTATGTATCTGGGAGGCTTGAATCAATTCATGACATTATCATAAAAACCGAGGTCCAGCTAGCGGTTGCTTCTACTGTAATTCCATGTGTCAAACCTAACTTGCTACGGGAACATGAGTTTATGTCTATCTACACAACTTAGAAGTAAAAAAGTCTGTACTACACAAAGGAGTGTTGTTTTATTGTATCTGCTCCTTGTGGTGTCATTTTAGAAATGTACTTTTGCTGCACAATTGACCATAAGGTAAAAAAATAGCTGTAATTAAGGAAGGGAGAATTACAAAGTAATGCTAAGTAAAAAGACCTGAAAAGTTCCAGAACATATGGCTTACATACACACTTTTTTCTAAAGGGACTCATGAGATATTTACTCCATTCATCTACATAGTCACTGAAATAAAGTTAAGGTGCATCTGTAGACATCCAAAGTTATCTGCAACAACACACTAAACACTGTCCGAATCAGAGATGTTTAATACAGTTAAATTAAAGTGCATAACATTGGAAACAGAAAATTATTGAAAGCGTTAGAAAGGTAAGTATCGTGAAAAGAATATAGTCACAATGCCTGGATTACTGGTGTGTTTAGAAAAATATTTTCCTGTGCAAAAGGAGCATAGTGTTCAACCTCCTGACAAGCATGCCTAAAATTTCCAGTTCACAAGCAGTAATAGGAAATATCTGAAGGGTCCTACAGTAGCACAGATCCTCAGTCTTTGTCTGTCTTGCATCGCTAGCGTGAAACGTCTATCATTTGTTTGAATGATGTATTGAATTGTTTTTGTTGCAAGCATTTGCTGCCCCCAAGAGTTGACAGCTCAGTTCCCATGGTGCTGTGTACTTTCTTAAAAGATGTTTCATACATACAGTATCACATGTTTCTGTGGTTGCTATGGTAGTGAAAGTACTTGTCTTTTACAGAATTGCAGAGTGAGAAACAGGGACATAAACCACGAAGACTAAACAGCAGAATTTTATGTTAATTTCTGAGGGGGCTTTGGTTAATTAGGTAACTGATATACCAGTGGACTGTACTTTCTTTCTGTTTATTAACATGAAACTGAATAATACAGTAAAAATAACCCCTTTATCTAGATAATAGAAGTTCTGCCTGTTTGATTTGTGCGTTATTTGCACAAATGAACACTTGAATGTGTACATCCACCCAAGAGTACTGAGAGAGCTGCCGG
>NW_010566591.1:0-12046 GCF_000687285.1 Phaethon lepturus
GCCCCAGGGGCTCCCCACGGCACCCAAGCCCAGCTCCCCAGGGACAGGGTGGGCTGAAACCCCAGCACACACGTTGCTGCACCCCCCCTTCCCTCACTGCTTCTTACAGCCAAGGGCACCCAGATTCTTCTGGGTTAAAAATATCCGGGGTGGCTAAGCCGTCACTTTTTCTTCATAATGAGTTGAATTGCGCCGCTGGCCGCCAGGTTACAGCTGGGTTTTAGTGTTCTTTGTTTTTTCATGGGGGCCAAGAAAGCCAGAGGGCACTGCTAGGTACCTTCTGGCTTTTGTATAAATCCATGTAAAATAAATAAGTGTGGGTGAAGCACTGGTGAATTTGGAGGGGAAAGGGCTGGATGATGAAGCAGACCTTTAAGGTGTCAGCTGGAGGAGGGATTAAGAGCAGACAAATGCGGCTTGCGCTTAAATTCTCTCAGTATTGTTTACACCTGTAATAAAATCTGGTTGAGCTGGTTGTGCCTTTAGCAAAAATATGTCATCTATTAATGAATTGTTTGTAAAGCACTTTGAAAATGTTTGTAAAGCCCCGGTTAAGTGACCTTGTACTGCGTGTGTGCGGCATGTGCGTGTGCTCCGGAGCATGTCCCTTGCGAGCAGCTATGCCTCCATACACACCTTGGGGCCTTCGCTCCACCCCGACATCTCCCGGACACATCTCTGGACTAGGACTAGACTAAAAGTAAGACTAAGACTAACAGACTAAGGCAGTGCTTAACAGTGGCTCCTTTCCAGGCACGAGACTGCAAATCGCAGCAAAACCCATGCTATGAAGTGCCCCGTGCTTAGTCACTGTGGGTTTCCCCTCTGCGGCTCCATCGCCTTCGGGGTTTTTTCACCTCCGGGATGCGGGAAATGGGTGTGTGAGCTGCACCGTGATGTTGTAGGGACTGATGGGCTCTAAGCGTGCTTTCCTCTAGCCAGACGGATAGTCTTTTAAGTGAGGTTTCATGAGCATAGATATTTACATAGCTTTTATCACCGTTAATGTACTTTACTGCTAGCTCCAATAAACGGTGCCTCTAACCTCACAAAATCCTTGTGAGGCAGACAAGTAATATTATCTTAACTTTTTAAACACGCAGGCAGACAGTGCTACAGTCCCAAGGTCAGGTAAGGAGTTGACGAAGAAGTCAGCAACTCAACCGTATCTTGCAAGGCCCATATTCCCTCCCAAGCGTGCCGCCCGCCGCCAGCAGCGCTCCGCGGCCGGGCTGGGCGGATGATAATGCTGTGAACGCACACAGTGTGCTACACACGCCCGCCGAGCTTGCTCCCAGCCCCGCCGAGCTGCTCCCAGTCCCACCAGCTTACCATCTAGGTCAGACCAGCATGGGGCATGGGTGATAGGCGCACTCCACGCAGTCAAAAGCAGGAGGCAGAGATGCCCATGGGAGAAATTTTGGGGGTTTTTTTGGTCCAAATTATGAGGAAAGAAGACTAGAGGGAGGATCATGGTGACCTTAAAAACTATGCGTCTTTGTCTCAGTATATGAAAACCATTTGCGGTCTCCTGCTGCAGTTAGGCACCGACGCAGTTTGTTCCTACCAGAGCAGGACCTTTGCCTGATTCCCATGAAAAAAATCACCTACTGCATATTCAGCAGTTACGCAGCAAGAGCTTCTGCCCGTGGACCTGGTCCTTGGACTCAGGAAAGGGGCAGGGGGACGTTTTAAAGTCACAGTGAACACAAGTATCTTTTCAGAAGAAGAACTCTTCCCCCTTCAAAAAAAAAAACAAAAAAACAACAACCCTACCACTATTGCTTTTTCTTTGAGAAGACTAAATAAATATTAGAAAGTGCTACACTGCTGTGTTTGCTTTGGAAAGTCTTTTGGATAATGGGAATTAGTTTTCAAAACAAGAGCGCTGGGAGAGGCGGCGGCAAATCATATGAGAGGTCGGAGTTGGAAAAAATGGTAATTACCCTGCTTTAAACCTTATGCATATATTAACAGTGATTAAATGTCACCATAATAAGAATGTGCATAATAGTTTCTTTAAAGAGATTAAAGTAAGAAACCTCCAGGATAGTGGATTTATAGGTTCTTAGATTACTGGGCAGTGTGAGACGCTGGCCTGAATCCGGCACAGCAAAAGACACGTTCTTTCCTCGATTATTGCCTGACTTACAGCATTTGTTTTTTTTCAGTAAATCTGATTTCGATTTTGAGGTTGCCTTCATTAAAGGATCAGCGGCCACCCTGATAATTGTTATTTATTGTGGCTGCCAATAACTGTATTTGGTTTATAGTCTGAGTTATCTGCAGCTTCCAGCCACTGACTTTTGCTCTATCTTTACCGGCCAGGTTGAGAAGTCATTACCAAGATTACCCCTGTAGGTAATGTCAGGCTGTGATTAAGTCACCCTTTGACCTTTTTGTAGTAAGCAAAATAGATTGAACTTCCTGAGTTTCTTACTGTAAGGCATCTTTTTTGTTCTTTAATCATACTTTTGATTTTAAAGGAGCAAGATTTGACCCTGGTGTTTGAACAGCACTTTCAGCCCAAACCATCCTTTACAGTCTTAATGGATATGTCTGGATTAGTAGCCTAAGCACCCTTAGTCCCTTAAGAGTCAACTTTCAGAAGGCAACCCACATAACAGGAAGTACATGAATATAAAATCCTACCTATAACTTATTATTATCTTGTTATTACTATTTCCCCCTTAGGTTTGTATATGGTTTTTTGCATATTTATTAAAGCTGTGAACACTTTTTTACATTACATAAAAAAATAATGCTTACCAGCATCTCTCAGAGTTTTCCATTGTCTTGCAGGATATCTGAGAAGGTTCATAACTCTTCTCTAAACATTTTCAGTTCATCAACGTTTGCCTGAACTGTAGCAGTAGAACATGGCTCAGCTTTCCCGCAGCAGTGACACTAATGTCAAATGTGCAGGTAAAATCACCACTTCACTCCTACACAAGACCACTCTGCTTAGACCTCCAAGGACACGATCTACCCCGTAACATCACACTGAGAGCCAGGACTGATGCCTTGTGGGCAGATCTAAGAAACCTTGGGCACCCTGTTCATTTTTTTCAAAAAAGCAAATGCCACGTTAGAATGTGGTTATTTTAACCAAATATAAATATTAACTTTTGGTCAGATTACTTTTATTCCAAAAATGCCTCTCTCCCTCAATAGGCTGCAGAGGGAACCTAGGATGACTAGCCTAGAGGTGAAAACTCACCGAGAGGTGTCTAATGCTGGACGAGAGCAGTCCTTGCCTCCCTGCCGGTCTCCTGGGACTCAGTGACAGAGGAGGTTGGTATTGCCACCCCAGAGAGTTCTTTTCAAGTTCTTGGATTCAGTTATCTAAACATGCAGGTTTTTTAAAAAATGTGTAACTTCTAGAGCTGTTTTGGGACATCGAAATTGTAAGGTTGCATTAATAGCTATTAATTATCTCTGTCATGCAACTCATCTCATATATATATATTTTCCAATATACAACAAAAATATCTGTCAGACACCTCTGTCACCTGCTTTGTTTACTGACAACTCCACAACTTCCACTGAGTAACGTAGCAGTACCATTAGTGATTTTCTCTTTGTCTCAGTTTACATAGAACACTTTTGCCTTTGACTGTCTGTCCATTGATTTTTTGGCTTTGCTTATTTCATCACATTCTTGTAATTGTTTTTGGATTTATATTTATTCAAATAAATGTCTCCTTTCTACTGTTTGACATTTATGCTTTTTTTTAACTTTATTAACTTCAGAATTTTTAAAATTTTATTGAAGCTTTTTTCTTTAACCTTTCCATCTGTTAGTTAGCTGAATTTTTTAATCAAGACAGATCACTTTATTCAGTGATGGCTTTTCAGTCATCTAGTAGTATATTTAAAATTGATTCCTAATTACTATTCACATGCTTAATATAAATTCTTTTCCCTGCTTACTTCTGTATTTTCTGAGGCTGACCCTTTTAAAGCAGGAAATATGTCTATTCCCCAATTTGCATCTACCCTGCTGTATTTATCATTGTAATCAGCATTTCAATTGTCCCGTAACAATCAGAAAAAAAAGGATTTGTTTTGTCATGACACGTCAAGTGAACATGGCTCTACTCGACCTCAGGAAGAAACCCAGTGCAGTGAGCTGCATATCACACAATCACAGAGTCATTAAGGTTGGAAAAGACCTTTAAGGTCCAACCATCAACCCAACATCACCATGCCCACTAAACCATGTCCTGAAGTGCCATGTCCACATGTTTTTTGAACACTTCTGGAGATGGTGACTCCACCACCTCCCTGGGCAGCCTGTTCCAATACTTGACCACTCTCTCCATAAAGAAATTTTTCCTAATATCCAATCTAAACCTCCCCTGGTGCAACTTGAGGCCATTTCCTCTTGTTCTATCGCTGGTTACTTGGGAGCAGAGACCAACACCCTCGTCGCCACAACCCCCTTTCAGGTAGTTGTAGAGAGCGATGAGGTCTCCCCTCAGCCTCCTCTTCTCTAGACTAAACATATGTATTTATGTGTGTATATATATATACATGAATGCAAATACATACACATATATATGTTTTAAATATATATAAAATATTCATAGATGATATGAGTGCGAGTGCCAGAGTGCAAACCCAGCCGTGTGCACAAGGCAGTGCACAGAGTGGTACCCTGATTCAATGATGTTGAATCGATCAGCATCGATCTCAGTGGGGCAGAATGTGTCCCAGACCTTAAAATAAAGGAGAGAATACGTGCAAATTTACCTGCCATGGTGTACTGCAGCATCCTTCTGGGCCTCATCCAGTGGGATTTGGCTCCTGATGCTCTCAGGATACTTTGTTTAGGTTTTTACCTTTGGTGTCTCCATGTGAGCCGGCTTGCTCTGCAAAGGGAGACCCAGATGGTACCAGCAGTGGAGTCCAGAGGGCAGGTCTCCTGACCTGCTGCTGGTCTGCGTTCATGCAGACATGACTGTACCTTACTTTAAGGTACTTTGGTGCAGCTAAGCTGTGACTCATAGATCCCATATCTGGATTCACATGTGTAATTCCTCGCATGCCAACATGGGTCAACAGTTGCTCCATGACCCCTGAAAGTCAATATTTTGGTCTGCGCAGAGACCTCAGAATTTGGTTTTATAGCATTGTAAACAGGAAATGTCAGCGCTACTTAATATGCATCATTTTGGCAAATCGTTTGCATTTAGATAGCATCAAAACATTTGACGGCGCAAGAGGACCTTTCAGATTATCTGTGTATTTCCTTCCTTAGAAATCCAGGAGGCACAGATGTACCACACACGACGTGCAGCGGGGTGGCCATGGCTTTCATAAGATGAAAGGTGCCCATAGAAAGGTCACTTTATGTGTTAGTATTTTTTCACGCAGCTATTTCTCTTTCTAGGCTTAAGAATAACTTTAATTATTGTTTTAAAACAGTTTTCCCAAAGCCCCTTTCCTCAAATAATTCAGGGGTTGATATACCCCTCCAGCCAGATTAGCAGAACAAGAAGTTGCGATGCAAAGTCACTGTCAAGAACTGGAAAATGATGAACAGTTTCAGCATCTGGTGAGACAAAAACATTTGCACGACAATTTTTTTCAGAGTGCAGCTACATTTATAAAACGTACTAAAATACAAACCTATCCAAAATAACCATCCCTCCTTCCTTGCCTGATTTACCAGACTTCTCGGGAAAGTTCTGCTGCAGAGATCCAGCATGCCCAAGTTCAAGAAAATCTGTTCCTTTTGGGAAAATCAGTAGGCTGTTTTGAAAATCAGACCCGCGGTGGAGGCAAAATTCAGCCTGAACTTTGGACTCTATGCTTCTGCCTCCCAAAATGACTTTCAGTTTGAACTGCTACTCATCATTGCTTCTATAATGCTCAGAGATTCACATTTTGGCTTGAAATTTCCCACACTTGACCGTAGCCCAAGGGAATTTTTTTTTTTCTGGAAAATGATGAACAGTTTTCTCAGAAAATTGTTCAGAGGCCTCTTTTTTTTTATGCTCAGATAACTCCAAAACAGCTTGGTTTTATAACTTCAGATTTGGCATGTACAGAGTGCAATCCTGAAGGAGGAATGCACTTTTTGTCTTGTTTGAAGAAATTTCATTTCGCAACAGCAAATTAGCCTGAAAGTTTTGGAAATAATAGACCGATAGTTCACAAGGCGTGATTTAACCGTGGTAGAAAATGACAGGCTGAGTTCTCTGGCTTTGAGAGGTCACGAGCCTCGCTTTATAAATACGGCTTAGTTTCCTTTTTGCAGAGTCATCTTTCCCACTAAATCTTTCTGCGTCCTGTTTTGCTTTAACTCTATGGCAGCGTCGGAGGTGGGTTCCCTTATATTTGCTCTCCACAGGCGACGTTGTACTTGCTTCTCGGTGGCATTTTGCACGTTCTGTAAAGCAAATTTCACTGGATACGGTTGAAGCAGGACTCTTTCTGCCTTGCATGGCACGCTGAGTTAAATTACTGCTCCTGACTCACCCAGATTGCACCCGATCCTGGTCCTCAGACCCAGTTGTCACCCACATCACACAAACCTGCTTATGGACATAGGGGACAGATTTTTTTGAAAGTATCCTATAGTGCTTTCTCCTCAAATGTATTTCCCAAGAAGTGAATGCTAAGCTTTTAAACATTTAAATTAATTAAATTCTCACCCAAGAAGTAAATACCAAGCTTTTAAACATGGAAATTAATTAATTACTTAAATGAATTAAATTTTTCAACTTTGGAAATTAAGTTAGGCCGAGATATAAGTCCCTTAAAATAGGAGCTGAGGTGGCGGATTTGCCGATACGCTTCGGCCGGTTTGCACTGCTCCAGCGCTACCACGACGAGCTGGTTTAATCAATCAGTTATTGCAAGCTTAAGGTTGTTCTGTGTCATTGGAGCAGCACAGAGCTCTCAAGCGTGCTGATGAACCCGGCCACAAATCTTAAAATGTATTTTTTTTCCCCATTAAAAAGCCCTTGTGAGCTGATACGCCGTGTTTAATTACATAACAGCGAGTACTGACTTGCAGGGCACGGCTGGGAAAAAAACCTTCTTTGTATTGTGTCAGGCAGGCGGTGGGTCATTCTCCCGGGAATAAAATTCGACATCTGCCAGGAGGTGAAGTTCGCCGCGTTCACACCGCTTCCGTAGCGCCTGCGAACACACAAAGGGGGACTGGGTCCGCAGCGAAACCCGTCCCCGTGCCGGCAGGGACCGTTGGCACGACTCTCACGAGGAGCCGCGTCACGTGCCAGTAAAGCGGCTTTACGTTATACACACAACTGCCTCCAGGTCCTTATGGCATCGCAAAGAAGTTTAAATAGGCAGCAGTACTGCATTCTTCCAGCCGTAGTTGGACTGCCCAGTTCACAGCGGCAGTATTCTTCGCTTCGTGGGCCATTTAAAATATACTCACTGAGCGCTAATTATTTCCAAATTCCAGTCTCCTCTGCAATTCTTCTTCTTTTTTTTTTTATTTATTAATGGTTGTTTTCTCTTTAAATGATCACAGTATGCACCCAGTTTGGGAGCCGTTATAATTATTTCATTTAAGGAGATGAGTCTTTGCTAATAGATGTAGACATAAAATATGGATGTAATCGCAAGAGATATCTGCTTTATTCTACTCCTTTCAGTGTAGTTTATCCCTCTTTCACTATAGTTTATCCCCCTTTCTCACACTGACAGAACTGCTCTTCCATAAACCATTTGCATATGACATTTCACAGTTTTCCTTTTTCTGTACCTATTCCTATATAGTTAAAGCAGCGATACTTTCATATGAAGAAAAACACATGAACTTCATTCCAGACAGTGAGAGGGACTGGTTTGACAAGTCTTTGGCAAACAGGTTTCTTAATTTTTATCCAAGTTGGCAAATTAATCATATGGATTACTGTTACACAGACTAAAGGACTTTCAAAATTAGTCTGAGCACAAATGATGTCATTCAACACTTGTCCGGAAGGCTTTGCTGCCATTTCACATCTACCTTGGGTTCCTTGCACGCCTAAGGCGATTACATGGAGTGCGACCCACCTGACCCTATGTGCACATATGCTCTTCCTCTGACTCCCTGGCAGGGCGTGTCCAGGTACTAATTGTTAGAAAACTAACAGAGTACAAAATAAATAGTGCTATGATGATGAGGAGGGGTGGTGTGACCGCGAAAGAAAACAGATCAGCTTAGATTGGCTTCAACTGTCAAGGAACCGCACCCTGATTCTTTTCTACCGTGCTGATCACGATGGTGTTTTAGCACTGTACTGAGGTTTTGTTATCAATGGAACAAATGCAGAATATTATTTTTATTATTGCTGGATCAAGCATTTGAGTATGTTCTGATCTTTCATTCTTGAGCAGTGTAATTTATATTTGGAGGCTGACAATTCATCTAATTCCCCATAGACATATAGATGAACTTAGAAAATAACAAGAGTTTATGTGAATTCTGTTTTTCTCAGGCATTTTTATTCCTTGGAGAGACTTCCGTGGGGCCAAATTACCATGAAAACTAGGTTACCATGATATTTCAGTTCCTTACGGTAAAAGTTCACGACATTCATTACTGTTGACACTATACACACATCCTTGGGGAACTATGAAAACTTATTTTATACAAAAGAAAACTCCTAAAAACGTGCATAAAAAACATAAGAAAGCTGTCATTTAACCCAAATATTCCCCGAGCAAAACTAAAGCCAATTATTTCCCAAACATGAAAACTTCAGGCCACAGCTGGGCATAGTGCTGTATTGAGAGGTGAGGTTATTATTTATGACATAAAATCACTCCAGATGTATGAAGAAATCGGTTGGAAAGAAGACCGGCATATAGACCTCTTTGCTCTGAACGCAAGGTGCAAAGCAATGAAGGGTCAGACTCCCAATTTAGACAAAAGCCACTGTATCTGCTCCTCCAGTGCAGCCAAAGCTTAGATGGGTCCCTCCGTATTTTAACCTTGCGGGAAAGGCTCTCAAGGGTGCACTTTGCCAGCACACCAAGACCACTGCCGTGGAGGACAACCACTGAGAAGACCAGTGTGGCTCTCCATGCTGCCCCAAACCTTGTCTCTCCTTACGCACCTGATGTGGGGGTTGTGCAGCCAAGGGTGAGGTTTTTGATCGCTTTTGCCGCTGCTAGGTTGGTCTGCCATTGAATCCTGTGCAGTCAAGGCAGACGGAGAAGGTACTTGAGAGTCCACTTCAGATCTGATGCGGCGGCACTGGAGATGCCCCACTCTCTCTTGACTATCAAAGGAGTTTAGGATGTCTGTCTCATCCCTCAGCTGCTCCAGGGAGTTGGGTAAAGTTAAGAGGAATTAACATAGGCTCAGGTGTAATAAGAAGCTGGAGTCTAAGGGAGAATTTATGCAAGAACCCTTGGGCAACAATGCAGAACCATAGGATAAAGATTGCTTAGCTTCAGCCTGACTAGAGGATCATTCTAACACCTTTATTGTAAGACTTGCACATGAAGTGTAATCCCATGCCCCTCCGGGCTCTGAATTACCAAAGGATGAACCGTGTCCCAGGAACACGATTTCGGTGAGTAAGAAGCCATCATTTCAAGAGATTTTTTGTTAACATGGGGAGAGAGAATTTTCAAAAGTCCTTCTGTAAGTGGTACTGTTAAGACATGGCCCTGGGGTTTATTTTCTTCAGCTAAAACAAACTGAGACACTGGATGTTAAGTGACATTTGTTTTGAGACTGGGAGCTGGTGAGCTGTACTGTAAACCTGTACCTCTCTTTTTTTGGACCATTAATAATTATAGCTCCTCCGTACAGTGGTAAAAGCAGTATACTCTTTCAACCGAGGCTATTTAGTTAACATAAAATTTCACTTCATCATCTGAAAATAAACCTTTCTGCACTATTTTTACATCAAATCTTTCTCCCTACACAGAGATGGATGCAGTTCAGTGGGGGTGGGAGTGCCAGGAGGAGGTATAATTTCTCGCATACATTGCGATTTCCCGTGTAAAGTTTATGGAAGTTCTGATATGAGGGAACTTATTTGAAATATATCATTTGGGTTAATGCTGCTTCATGCCCATTCGGTGCTGAGACATAAATTGCACACTCATGGACATCAGGTCATGAACGGTCTTCAGTGTTTTTAGGGGCAGTGTACTACCCCAGCCAGGGCGGTATCAGTTTCCCCCTAGGTTTTTGACTGAAAAGATCTGTATAAAACATTACCATTACACCTCTTCTCAAAAAAAAAAAAACAACCTAGGCTAAATTCTTTTATTTTCTATAAATAGGATGTAAAAGGAAGGTGCTTTCCTGGTGTGGGAGGGGGATGTAAAATGATACGTCTGACCAGTTACCTCATCTCTATGCACATGCATACGCACTTGCATTCCAAGCTCTAGACCACTCAGTAAGTTTTCTGCTCCCTATCTTCAAAATCTTCCAATGCTAAAAAACACCATAAAAACATCACAAGAAGCTTTCTGACAGTGACATACATCAGGCTGCAAAATGACCTCTCCTAGAGAGTGGTGAAAGCCCTATCGTTTATGTTACAAACAACAGTAATTCTTAACACATGATGTGCACAAAGCTGGACAAATATTAAATGATCTGCAGAACATGCCTCTGAGATGTTACTGCTGCACAGAGGCTGGATGGGGTTTTGGGCTTAGGGTCCAAAGAGCAAACCTATTCCTAATAAAGAATTTACACTGAAGTTTGTCTCTTCTAGCTAGGTACTCAGATACCAAGATAACCCCACAGCATTTACTTACAACTAGGCAAAACACTGGAAACTATTCTCTGGAGAACAATATTGGGAGGGCCAAAGAAATAACCTCTTGCTTTAAGGAGGGGATTTTTTTAGAGACACAAAGTTAGGTGTCCGACCTGCACGGAAATCCAATGGGATCTGAGCACGTAACTCCCACACGGTTCTCTAAAAATACTGACCTTAAAATGTTAGATTTTTATCTTGGCCATGCCAGATGAGGGAATTCTCTGCAGGAGACGTCTGTAAATGAGATCAGAACTCAACCATAAAACACTGGCAAAGTCATCTGGAGCACACAGAGCTGTGCTCGGTGATGAATATACCATTTCATTATTTTTGTGTTTATTACATTTTTTTCCCATGTGTTGGTTTTGGTTTATCTGCAGTTTTGATTTTGATTTGTATTTTATTATAATTTACTTTCATTTGCTTGTTCTCAGTCTATTTACAGAGAACAAAAGAATGCACAATGTAGAACAGTAGAATAATAGTGTTTATTTTCACAAGTTTGGACCGATCAAATAACTCACAAGTCCCAAAGTGGAACCATGCCTGAGGTGGGTTAGGTCATCTCGAGTGTGGGGAAACAAACAGAAATACCCCATTCTTCACTATTGTTTATTATATTTATGCCACTTGGGAGTTTTAACAATACCACATATATAAAACATTTGTTCTTGCTTTCTGCGCCATTCAGAGTTTTCTCAAGGCTCTTTGGTGCTTTTTTTTTTCCTAGGGACACTGCAGCGTTGCTATGCTTTAGTGACTTTCTCAACCGATTTAGCAGAAATGTAAGAAATGGCCCCTAGGAATGAGCCAGCGGTGCTGAAAAGGAGGTTTTGTTCTCTGAATACTTCTATGTTTAAAAATGGTTCTTTTGAGAGTTTTAACTAGTTTGCTTCAACTTCTGTCCTTGGTTCTTTTTCATGTACATTCAAAGCTCGGTCCGGCAGAGAGAAACCAAAAGCAGAGTCTGTTGTTGCCATCAGTTTCTTTGCAGTCCCATCACATCCGTAACTGGCTTTTTATACTGCCTTGATTTTTGACAGGAGGTCCAAATGTGGATGTCTAGAGCCACATCTGCCCGCTTAAACCCAGTATTTCAAAAGCTAATAGTAACCATGGGTGCGTTGCTTCTTTCCTTTGCAGTTTGAAGGTATTTCAAGACACCTTGCAGCAAAGGGGAGCTGCTCAGCCACCCACCTGAAACTAAAGGCAAAGGGTGCAGCTTGCCCCAAAGAGCCTCCTCCAAGCCATGGACCCTGCTCACAGCTTTGGACATCCAGAGTCCTGCT
>NW_010566591.1:12103-17665 GCF_000687285.1 Phaethon lepturus
AATTGCAGGGGTCCAGCAGCTGCTACTTTGGCTGCTGAATTTTACTGCTGTGATGTCCAAGCGCTGGCAGCAGGAGTGATTGGAGTCTGGAGGCTATTTCAACAGGAGTATTTGAAAATTAAGTTGCTAAAATTTATTGTTCATTATTCCTCTGGAAAAATTCAGGCTTAAATTGAAAGCCTTTTAAAAAGTGCTGAGTCCTTAGAAACTAGCATTAGTTTTCAAAGGAGCTGTTGGGTGCTTGGTTGCTTTAGAATAACTATATTTCTATCTGTGGCCTTCCCAGCCCAACTTTATGGACTGATGGTTTTATTACAGAAACTTTAAGCGCACTAGGAACTTCAAACAGGGAAAAAAATGGCTCCTTCTGAGTCTTTTCTTAAGTTCATGAAACTATTCATGACTTTGAAAAAAGTCTGTGTTTGAAGCATAAATAATGTTGCAGTAATGACCTCAAAAAAGATGGAAATGGGTGAAGAGGAGTGGCAAACAAACTTTTTTAACTTGAGGATTTCATCATTCATTCCTGCCTCTTTTTTCTCTCCTACTTTGTGAAAGATCCTCTGCATCGACGCTGCTGAAGAACAGCCAACCACTGACTGCTGCTCCTGCAGGCAGACGGGAATGACCAGCTTGTGTCTACCTTACTCCGGGCCAGACATCTCTAGAGCATTTTTATCTTAGATCTCATTCAAAAGGCCCAAAGAAGAGTCAGAGAGCGAATTAGCAATCAGGTGGCACGGACAGCAGAGGTCCAGAGCTCTAGTTCACTCCATGGACCTCTTTAGGAGTGCAGAGCCCTCTGATGCTGGCTCAGAGCCCCGCTGCAGCAGCGTGCAAGCCCAACCTGTTCTCATCCTTCCCACACATAGTCACGGAAAGGTGAACATCATCTCTTTGAAGGCTGCTTGCCCCCAGCTGGTATGCAGAAATGAAGGACATGGAAGCTATGTGGGACAGATCTTTCCTGACTGCTGAATTTGATCACCGAGACCGGAGGATGGCGGAGGAAGGACACAAGTTCCAGACACAGCACTGTGACTGTAGAGCATGGGCAGACATACCTTTTGATAGCACACAACCTGTCCATCAGAAAAGTTTCTATTCCACCAGGGTGGTGCAAAGGTGGGTTGTAGAGGTTTCAGTCAAATGAAGGTTGGGAACCAACCCTACCTGGGGGAGGGAGTGTCAAGCACAGGAGTACACTGAGGTACTTGGATGAGGCAAGATGGGATGTTGCATTCCTTCCAGAACTACATAAAGCACTTTCCTGGAAAGCAGGAAAGCAGCAGAGAAGCAGCAGGGTCACAGTTGCTGTTCTGGGCTGCTCTTGGGATGCTGTCCACATGCATGCCTCTTACTCCCCTTCTGGTGAACCCAGTGACTTAATTTAGCCTTTAACAACCAGTTCTGTCACCTGATGTAGAAAGGAGAAATCACTGTCTCCAGGAACAGCAGCACCACAGGCTAAATTCAGTTGAAGTATAATTCTACCAACACCAGTAGCATGAATATGGCTCATATGACACCTCTTGGTTTGGTCTGCAGAAATCAGTGTGGTGAACATTAGGATTTTATTTTCCTGATGTAATCCTTGGTACCTCTGTAAGAACGGCTGCAACATTTATGTCTGGAAAAAATCCAGATTTGTATAAACTGGAAGATATTATTGTGTGTATTAAAATGTTCACAGGGTATTATCCCACAGCCCATCCCATATTTATTTTGGAAATGATGGCATCTGGAAAATGGGAAAACTTCCAGTTAATTCCTTTACCTTGAAATATCAGCAAACACGAGAGTATTTTGAGATTATTCCCTGCTAAAAAATGAGTAAGTAGCATTCATGACTGTAAGCCAAAAGAGAATCTCTCTTCAAAATGGGTTAAGTTTAAAGTGTAAGTAGTTTCAGAGACAAGGGTGAAAGTAGTTCTTCAAGGGTCCTTCTCTCCCTGGTGGAAAGTAAAAACCACCTCAATTAATGGCCACTGACTCCATTCAATACCGCCACTTCATGTATTAGTGATGTATGTTACAAGCTTGTGGTTTATTTCTACAAAACTAATTATATACTGCACCGACCATTTGTCCTGGCTTTTGAAAAGAAAGGGAGCTTGGTGGAGCTGACTATCCCTAGGTACATCACTGATGGCATGAAACTCCAGACCTCCTTTCTCAAAGGTTTTCAGTGCTCTCCTGACATTTCCTCCTTTTTTACAAGTTTTCTGGCCATATGTTGACATCTCGCTGGTGAGCACCCAGCACAGCAACATCTCTAAGGTCCTCTGCAGTTTACTGAAGGCAGCAAACGTCTGCATGTACACATTACCTCCACTGACCTGAGCAGAAGGATGAATTTAACCCCTAGCTGTTTTAGCAGCAGAATATTTTTCAGTCTGGATTTCATAAACTTCATGATGGAGGCATGAGACAATCACAGAGATGGCAGGAGAACAAACTGAAGGAGAAAAACAATGAACGTGGAAGAATGGGAAAAGAAGGAAAGTAAGCAAGTGCAAAAAACCTCTTCTGCTGGAAAAAGCAGTTCTGCTGGAAAGAGCAGTTCTTATTGGAAAAGAGAAGCTACTTCCAGAAGTGAAGTTCAGGCACCGAGAACTGCACGAATAGCAGGGAAAAGCTGGATCACCTGTCCCAGGGGACAAAACAAGTACATGGCAAAAAAAAAAAAAAAAAAAGAAAAGCACACAAGTTGGAAAGCAGCATGAGGAGAGGGCAAAGCATTACATTTCTTCCAAGTTAAAATGTTTCCAGATTGTTCTAATACTTAAAAATGTTTAGAAGGAAGATTTCCCAGTTCCCAATGCATTTGGAAGGCAAAGCCTCCTGCAATGTGAAGTTCCCCGTTCGGCTTCTTTCCTCAGTTTCTTTGTTTTCCTGCCCGATTTTGTTCCAATTAGTTAATGCTGCGCCCTGGACTCCCAGCTAGACCACCTGGTAACACCGGTACCTACTCGCTGCGAAGGCAGGCGGAATTCTTCACACCTCCAGCCACTCTCAGGGGCTGAGAGGAGATATATAAATTACCGGTGGACATCATATCTGTCAGGTATCAGCATATAGATAGCAGGTATCACTGAAGATATCAGCAGAGAATGTTCCTGGGCTGTGAGACCCACTGAACACTGGAAAGGCAGGCACTCCTCTTCTTCATTCAGCAGTTGCCACTCAAGCGATCCGATTCCCTAATACAACCAGTTATCACTGTATGGGTAAACCGGAGGATCGCAGTGCTGTCCCCCGCGCAAGGTCTGCTGCTAAAGACTGCGTCTGACCCTGGACTTGCGCGGGAAGCTGTGCTTTGTTAATCCAGCTGCAAACGGGTACGTGGGCAACTGGAGGAGAGAGTCTAAACGCAGCGCGGTGCTGCCACGTGGTCCCTTGTGTGGCGCAAGGCACGGAGACCGGGATGCTGGCACTGTCCTAGCCTAACGAGGCTTACATGCGTACCTGGCTTTTTTGGCTGCTTAGATTTTTATTCAGACACGCTGGTGTACCTGATACTACTACATTAATGAGGACCAGGGAGTAAGTTGAGCACTCTCAGCTTCCCCGCAGCTCATGCTTCTTGGCGCACGCCCTGGCTTTCTTTTTGGGACCGCTCTGAGTAACTCTCTCCAAGGCACCTGGATATGGCAAGGCAAGCCCTGAGCAGCGTGTGCCACGTCACCTGGCCTTATGCCACGGGATGCATCGCCGGCAATCGTTTAAGTAACGTTATAGAGGCAGCCTGCTCTTCCCAGTACACGGCCTTGCTCACGCAACAAGGAGAGCTCCCAAAAACCCAGGTACTTACAGGGGCACCAGTAAAGGTCCTCAATGCTTTTATTAATTCATGTGACTCCTTCCTTTTCCAAGACTGTTTTGTCCCCGTTCCAATCAAGGGTGAGTTTCTCACAGGACAGAGTAGCCTGGGCTGGCATCCAATGCCAGTGGGGCTACCAGTGATATTCCGCCGTTGCTTCACCCTGAGGGCATCTCCCCAGAGTATTGTGACCGCACGGAAAAGGGCCTGGATCAAGGTCAGGGCTGTGCCTTCTTCTTTATTAGTGCATTTTCAGCGTCTTCCTCAGCTGGCCCAACAGGAGAGACTCAAAAGCCTCCAGTTCCGAGCAGGCAGCTATTCAGTCAGATCAGGGTTGCTGCACAAATGAACAGGGTACCTTCTTCACCAGTTTTCCTTAACTTGAGCAGGAGAAGTCCCACAAAATGAGGGCTGTTTTAAAAAACATGTCTCAGAAGTGAAATTATTAGCTTGTGCAATTATTAATATTGTATGTGACATAGTTCCCTGCCCACAAACACAAGGCAGCAAGCAAGCCTTAAACCCAGAGGAGCAGCAAAGCCAGAACACACAAGCAAGAGGGCCAGAATCCGTATCTTAGGCAATAACTGCCTTTGCCCACAAACAGCTCTTTAACGGAGTAATACAAAAACAGCAAGCAAGGCACTGGGTCCAAGCCAAAGTCCAGACAACGTTGCAGCAGGTTATCTTTGCCAACGCTGCTTTCCTACCGGGTCAGCACACAGCAATATTCACTGTCTTTGCCAGCCATGCAACCGCAGCCACGGGGGAGCTGCACCTCAGCATTAAGCTGAATTTAAAGTAATCTCCAGGGTTTTCTACTAGATTTTAAATACTGACTGTCATAAGCAGAGTTCTACCTAACACAGGGTTGGTCGGTCAAGCACACTTGACTGAAATAGCATAATTGAACTATTTAGGCCAAAAATCTCCCAACTGCAGATTTGCCAGGAGGCTGCAAAAAGTCTCGCAGTGGCTCTGAGTTCTGTTGAACCGTCCAAATTGCCCATCTATGGGCTGCTAAATTGGAAATGCAAGTATGCTCTTGCACCCAGAGGAGGCTTCTTGGAAGGAACGGTAAAGGTTTTCGGAAAATTAACGTCAAATGTTCTCTGTCTTGTTGGGAGCAGTACAGGCTGGTCTCAAGTCTGACCAATGAGAGGAACGCGCAGGCTGTGCAGGAGGATGACTTGAGGCAGGCTGTAAAGGAGAGGAATTTTCTTGCTGCGGGGTCGGCTCCGAGTCTGCATTTGACCGCAGGTTAGTTTGCTGATCTTCCAGTTTGCCTCGGGATGTATCTCGGGAGGTCTTGAAATAACCTCTCCTTGACTTGACCACTGCACAGAGCAAGTACAGAGCGTACTTGCTCCATCAGGACCAAGTGTTTGCAAACTGTTACTTAACAGAGACGAAGTGTAAGGTCCCCAGTCCCGACACACCCAGCCCACTTAGTCCCAAAATAATAAAAATTTCAAGCTGGAACCAGATGCCAGTTTTGCAGCTGAACTATAACCGTGTTATCAGTCACTGCCTTCATGGTTTTGGAAAACTCCATCATATTGCACCCTCCTCTTCTCTTCAAACCGGAGAGTACCAACCGGCTTCAATCCTCTCCTCGCAACGCAGTCGCTCCCAGTCCCCGCACGGCTGCAGTCGCCTTTCTCCCGCTCAGCTGCACCGGGGGGCGCGGAGCGCGGCCCGCACGCTGTACTGCGGGGAGCTGCACCGAGCCTTCGAGC
>NW_010566592.1:0-4140 GCF_000687285.1 Phaethon lepturus
CTGGCAGCTTCTTACAGAAGGCACCCCTGCAACACGCCCGCTACCAAAACCTTGCACGTAAGCCCAATACAACTCCATTGTTTTCAAAGTTACGAAGTTTGACTTTCAAACATTGACCATGAAAATAAGAGCTAAAAGAGCAACGTGTGGGTCTGTGATTTTAAGTCTGCCTCATACTAGGTCCTGTACTGCTAAATCATTAAGGTAAAGTAAATAACACCTGTGTCAGAGATTAAAAATCAACTACTGCCAATATATTGGTTATGGCTCAGGTGATATAGACAGTCCTAACCAATACTGATCCCATACAGTGAAATAAAGATATGTTGAATCCTATGTAAAAAGATGCACTTCAAAAACTAGGAGTTATGAACCAGGATTTTGGTCAAGGGGTGAAAGGGTTTTGCTAGTTAAAGGGTTTTGCTTCAACCTGTTCCATGTTCGGATCCAACCTAGTTACAGACTCTATGAAATGTTTTCCAATGCAACCCACACAGGAAAACACATATTACGCTAAAAATATGATTCTTCAGTAGTATAATTGCTGCTCCTGTTCTTCTGTGAGATGTTTACAAGTTAATGTATATTTGGGTAGCCTTTTAAAAAACTTAAATCTAAAGTGAAATATTATCAGAACTGTGTGAACAGCACATGTTTCTTTGAACTTTGGTGCAACTACCAGTGTCAAATGTATTGCCTTTACAACAAATTCCAACAATTACTGGAATAAGCATTAATGTAGTTGAGAAATCACATGACATCACATTTCAGATGTCATGTGACGGTTTTAAAGTTAGTTCTATATTCACATTGCTTCTGCAATAATGTTCCAATTCTGAGTCTCTAATCTGGTTATTTTAGATGAGTTTAGTCTCAAAACTGCCAATAGCTACCTGAAATAAGGTGAGAGAATAGTTTCTCATAACTCTGGCAAGACTTCAGACTGTGAAAAGTATTCATGAAATACAATTAATCTAGATTAATTTATATGTCTTTATTTAGCAAATATTTTTAAAGTCACTCTCAAAGGTTTGTTATTAGATTGAACAACCAACCTTATTTTTTTAAAAAGGAAAAAAATTAATGGGTAAGTTTTGACTGTTCTATTGTAAAAAAAAAAATGTTTTAATGTAGACAGCAGAGTCTTCTCAGAAAAATCAACAAAAAAAATTTTTAAAATCCTCCACCAAAAGCTAAGAATAAATCTCTGTCTTGTTTTTAGTACTGCAGCCTGTTCTATTATGGCTGTGATTATCAGGAAAATACACCACCAGTTTAAAATTTGATTGAAAATTCAGCCTTGTTTGTTTACAGGTGCTGGAACAACAGAGCATGCAAAGATATGTAATTATAGAATAATTATAGCAAAAGGTTTATGGCTTTCCAGGAACTGGCAGATGTCTCAGACATTTAGCTAAATAATAGCTATGATGTGTAAGTATGCACGCACCTTTGTATATAATAACTATAAATAATAGTTTTGTGTGAGTTGGCAAAGAAAGAAAAGAATTATGTCATCTCACTGGAATGAAAAAACAAAACAGAACAGAACAAAACAAAACAAAACAAAATGCTACAGATAACCTAAATAAAAGAAGGCTAAAACAGCCAAAACAATGAGGGGGGTTTTTTTTGTGAATAGACACATTGAAAACTCCCCAATCAAATTTATAGGAATGTATAAATTTCTACAGTTATTTAGCCACTGCATACATATAACTAATCAGGGTTTTCCATAGCCTTAGTAGAAAAAAGACATGTCTTTGGTGAATTCCACCAGAATTTTTCTACTTTCCAAAATACCAAGTAGCTACGAAAAAATGCTTAATTATGAACCTGATTACTTTCTACTTCAGTATTTCATGTTAAGTGTAGTGAGTCACTGTTTTGCACCAGGGGGTGCTGATTTATTATGATCCCAGTAAGAAAGGCACTGAGACTCTATAAAGTATCATTCAAAATGCCATTTATTAACATTTATTATTTATTATTAGCACTATAAAGAAAGACAGGATAGTAAAAGTAATCTTATGTCCCTTCAGATGCTGGGAACCCTCATCTGTGCAGTGTCAAGTGACCCTCCATTCATGGTGCAGCACACTTATGAAGATCCTATCTATGAAGTGTTACCCTGTTATGGCCACTCAAGTTACTATAGGATTTTTCTTCAAATAAAACAACTCTGTTCATCATTCCTACTGTCAAATACACAGGCTTGAATACTCAAGCTGCACATACGGCACAGCACATGCCTGCTCCTACTCAGGTTGTCAGTTATGTGGGTTACCAGCTCCTCCATGTACAATGGCCTTCTGGTCAGGATCATTCCAGTTGTGAACACCTCAATACTCCTTTAAGAAAGGGCAGCTTCAGAATGCGGTATGGTATGTCCTGTGAGCCTCTTTCTCACTTCATTTTCTGCTTCTATGCTGCTTTTCTAAAACACTGATGCAATATTTTCCTTCCACATACCATTCTCTATCTGCTCCCAATGAAGGAGGAAGTTATTACTGAAATTTTAGGTTTGTTAATGCAAGATGCAACTTCTTAGTTTTGATCTATTGTTGGTTTTGACACAGACAGTTCAATTCTAGGCAAATTCATTCTTTACAGACAAAATTCCACACTATCTTCACACACATATTGCAAACAGTAGTCAAGGGATAATTGAATTATTTTCTTATGTTACCAGCCCCATCATATTAACACATGTCTCACATTCTACCACAAAATTTCATTAATCATAAGAAATATTATAACAGACATCAGGCAAATAATATTTTCATTTTACTGACTGGAAATTTCAAATTAGGAATCTTGAATTACTAACCAGAATTGCAATAAGGTACTTTAAGAACCCAACATTACAAATATCTTTTGATCCTGCTTTATTTTATCCTTAAGAAAAGCTACCAAGATTTTCCTGATTTATTGTAGTTTATTTTGACCTTAAAAAAAGCTACCAAGGGTTCCCCTCCCCCTTCTATTTCATCTAAAAATCTTAGTTATAAATGTCAAATTATCTGAGTAGGAACCAAGAAACTAAAAGGCCTATAGCTATCATAGTAGCCCAAGCTGGATTGGCACTTGCTGTAGGTCATATGTCTCAGCAGCACTCAAATGGCCAAAAAGCTGTCCCACTTTAAAAGACAGAAATGTGTTCAGAAAAAAAAATCAATTATCAACAGTCTGAAAAATTTCCAAGCAGCAAACGTTTATTTATAAATATCAAATGATTTTATCCTCAGAACAAAAATACTTGCTCAAGCAATTCATTGTGTATTGGACTTTAAATTTTGCAATTAACATTTAATGAAGACAGAAAGGCTTTATAGCTGAAAATTCAAGTCAGAAATAGGGTTGAGAATACAATCTTTTAACTTAATATTAATTTCTGTATTTAGACAGTATGGTCCAAAAAATAGATCACACAATCTTCCTCATACCATTTTTACTTTATTGAATTTTAATCTCCTTTATACAGTAACTAATAGTGGGCATGAATTAAAAAATGTATTACACACACATCTTACACATGCATCTTACCCAATTCCTTCACTTCTACTGGTTTAAACCTTTATGTTAGTCCCTAGGATATTTTTCTTATGTCTTAACTAAAAGTAAATAGAACCAAAGAGCAGCTTACAACAAGCTATCTAGACGATCATAATTTCCTCTGTAATTACTGTGTGCTGGGAATCACACAGTAATATGCATGACCCATAAACATTAGTTTTTTATTGAATAGACTTTTTATGTCACAAAGATTAGATGGACTGCAGTTTCATGTAATCACACTGTAGAAAATGAGCAGAAGAAAGTGAGGGAAGTCCTGCAATTGTATATGCTTGACCCATGTAAATGTCTTCTTAAATGTCTTCTTCCTTAGATTGCTATTGACAAACAAAAGTTTACTGCTTGTAAGTGAACATTTTAATTTTGATGGACAGAAATGTCCATATTTTGACTGATTTGTTTTCTACAAGATTATAAGCTAACAAAGACTGTGTTTCACAGCTATGCTCTGCAGTGTAAATCTGCTACCTCAAAAGCCACACTAAAAACACTGATCCACATTCCTACCTAGTTTATATTTCCATGCACATTTTATATATATTATATAAATATATATTTTTAATA
>NW_010566593.1:0-5270 GCF_000687285.1 Phaethon lepturus
TTCCAACCTTAATGATTCTGTGATTGTGTGACTCAACTGCAGAAATAGAAGAAGAAAATACATGATTGGTTTCTTTTTTAGTAATTATTGTAGGTTTTGAATAAAACCTTTACTTATTCTAACGTGTGCTAGCAATACCTGCAGCAAAATGCGAAGACATTTCTAACTAATATGCCCTTATTGTTCTCCAGGTTCTTCTCAGGGTGTGTTATTCATAATCTTTAAAAAGATTATGAATTTTTTCAAGAAGTGGCAATGTTTAGTGTGTTCAATTAAGAAAGAAAACTCAGAAAACTGTTTTTGATAGTTTTATAGTTTCTCATGGGGCATATGAAATGCATATTTTCTATAACCTGTGTTCTCTAGTTTAGTGCCACTAAAATGTAAAATAATAGAGCTTGGCATTCATGGAGAAGAGGTGGTCAACATAAAATGCAAAGAGGATGTTTTGTTGTTTGCATCGTAGCATAGAGAAGGTAAGAAACTGCTTGCTGCATCTCAAAGCCAAGCTCTAAGAGTAATGTTCTCTGCAAATTAGAATACCATGACTTCTAATCCCTAGCTGTAAATAAGAATTCATTCTACTCCTGTGATGTGTTGTGGAGAACGGGATCACTGTCTCTCTGTAGGAGGCCAGTTAACTGCTTGACAAGGCTGGCAGCAATGAAGTCTCCTAGCAATGAATGCTGTAGTCTTCAAGAGGATTATTGCATTTTGATTAAGATCAATTTATTGGCATTACTATATGCAAACAATTTGATCCAACCCTTGAAATTGCTGAATGTTGATCTCCAGGGATTTTGTCCTATAAGACATCTGAGACTTTAATTTGGCAGGTGGTCCAAAAATCATTGGCTGACCTGCAGTCTGAGGCACACAGCTCTGCCTATGCATGGGGGAGGCAGGCGTTGCAGAAGTTGCACTGATCCGTCATCTCTCCCAGGAAACCTCTGCCTGGCTCACTTCAAGCCTTGCTTCCCCTAAGGGAGTTTTGAGCGTTTGCGCTCTTTTAACGAGCTACACTGGCAGATACTCTTGTGAAGCAGTGATTCCACAAGAGCAGAAATGCCGTCAAAGCTAATTCATCCTGGAGCTTGTATTAACTGCTCATTACCAGTGTTTGTCATTATGTTTTCTTCAGCTGTTGTTTTGGTGTAAGCAATGTCAAGTGATCTGACAACAGCAGAAAATCACGCAGCTTTCGGAGGGTTAGATGCAGTTTAAGTGTATTTCTAGCAGTTAGCAGTCATCTGCAGACTCACATCTCTTGCCGGGGGACACCCGTTCTGCAAAGCGACCCGGATCCCAGCCTAAGGGCGCGATTTGCTGTGGCACCAACGCCGCTTTTTAGTTGCGCGAGGCTGGTGACTTGCCCGGCTTCACGCAAAGCGGGTGCTGGGCTTTGGGGCCGCGGCAGCGTGCCAGCTCGTCGCAGTGCGGTGCAGCGGTTCTGAGGGCCGTCCTGCTGGGGGGACGCTCCTACGGACTGCAAAACGTTCCGTAAACGTTGGTGTTGGTAATGCGGAGCAACCCCCTTCCGTGCGTTACAGGGGCTCAAAACACTAGCTCCCTCCGGAAAGGGGAAGATCAGCCCCCTTAATTCACTGTGAGGGCTATAAACGGAGGTGCTTTTTCCTAACATTTCTCAGGATGGGAAATTTTCCCAACAAGGTGACTCCTTGGGCGACAGAGTAGGCTGTGGGAACCCCCCGGCCCTGGGGCTCGGTGGCAGGCTGGAGCCCACGATGAGGGCACAGCCCATCCCCGCTGCTTCCTAATGGATTTCACCCTTTAATTCTCTCTAGGTTGTAAATCAAACCCAGGCGTTAGAGACCCCTTTTGCACCCTTGCCCAGCGCCGCCTGAGGGATGTGCGTGTCGGGTGCGATCCGCTCGGGTGCCACGCCACGGGAGCGGGGAGATGGTGACAGTTTTCATCAAGGGACGAAGCCCTGCATGCCAAGGTGAGTACTGGGGCGTACATGGACATACAGAGAAACACACGAGCCTGCGTGTGTCTGCAAACTAACTGCAGGTTTTGGTGAAAGAGAAATGTCCCGTAGAAGTGTGGTTTTCACGAGGAGGCAAGGAAGAGGGAGAGCAGAAGAGGTAGAGAGTTGTGATTGCATAGGGAAGCTGTCATATGTGTAGCTAATGCAGTAATTCTCCAGTTCAGAAATTTGATCTAGGTCCTCTCTTCCAAAGAGAAACTTCACTTCCCCCCCCACCCCCCGTCACAGTCACTGTGAGAATCGCCCTTCCGGCCCTAACTTCCCAAAACAAGGGCATGTTTTTTCTCATAACTTTAATATCGCTATTCCGTTCAGAGGTGAAATAACAGCCTTTATTAATCTAAAAGAAAGTAAGTGGCTTGCGGGCAGGTTTTTTACCCCTAGGGTTCATTGTGTACTGCAAAGAGCTTGCAGATTACAAATATGTTGAGCTATTGTGTCACATAGGGTCACCTTTTTAATGTCAGAGTAAAAGTCACGGTGCTAAACTCTTCAGCAGCTCTGCACAGACAATTTTGCGTTAGGATGACTACCATTGCCTAGTCCTTGTGCTCCATCAACAAGCTTGTTTCTTTAAGTGGCTGTAGAAGAATGAAACAACACATAACTGTTTATTTTATGATTATCTAATTATCTTTGATAGGAATAGGATTAAAAATCAGATTATATTTGTGAGAAAATTGCTGAACTGTTTCTTTGCAACTCACCACACAAAACATGTAAACTGAATCTGCAGAGGGGCAGATGCAAGAAGAATGAACACTTTTTTTCATTAAAAAATTTCCTCTCCAAAAGTCAGTGACTTTCTTTTCATTGACTTTTCCTTTGTCTTTCATTACTTAAAAAACCCAAACCCACAACCCAAACCTCCCTGGTTCTTTCCTTTTTCTGCTTTCTTTACATGACTCAATTATTCAACAGAGAACATTGAGCTAGTTCTTAGGTGTAAGTTCTAAATAGTGGGAGGCTTTGGAGCCGGCAGCAACATTTGGGTGAAGACTTTCAAAATGCACCAGTCCAAGCAGTATAGTCATTTGAGGTGGATTCCATTAATTTATCTCTTTACCAGAGAATACCTGTTTTTCTTGGCTTTATCTTCATGACAGATACCGAGAAACTTATGTTCCTTGATAATTTAATATTTAATGCCTACCCATACAACATGTTAAAAGAAGCTTTTTTCAAGACATTTCTTTATTCTTCTAAAATATATATACATTTTTCTTTACATTTTCAATACAGAATTGGTAAAATTAAGGCTTTGATTTTCAAACCGGGATGAATTGCAACTTATATTTCATAAGGATTTTTATTTCAAATTTTAATATATTGTATACCAGGCCATTGTTAAAATTATTTCTGTAGTTCTTATTATGTGTGTGAATTTGAAATGCTATGACAAAAGTAAATAGGTGTGCAATTGCTTCAAATCTTTTTCTAAATATATGATGATAGGATATATACCACATGTAATTGCTTCTAAATCCAACTGATTGATTGTGACTATGTTTTTTCAATGTCCTCTTGTAAAAGCATCCAGTTTATATTTCAGAATATGTTGCAATTTACATTTATAACAATATTATTTTGACCCTGCTTATGCTAATACTGAGATTTCAAAAAAGAAAAGGGAGCAATCCTCCTCCCCCTTTTTAAAGCACAGTTGGTGTGGCTAGATAAAGTACCACAGTACGTATGGAATAAGAGATCTGCCTTGCAACCTCCGTTCTTCTTGTCCAGTTTTGAGATGGCTTGATCAGATGCCCCTGGAGTCTTCCCCTGAGATCTACAAAACAAATAGATTTGTCACAAATGTTAACAGCAGAGGCAAGGAAACTTGGTAGATGTGTCAATCCACTCTGCTATATTGCTAAAATAAAATACAAGGAGATGGCATAGATCACAGCTTGGATAGGTAGCTGTCACCAGGAGGAGGAAAACTGGGCTTTAGTCCAATTTTGTGATGTTAAAAATATACACAGAAGGAATGGGATTATCTCAGTCTCTGAATCAACTACCTTAAGTACAATATCATTTTCATTTGCATCCTGAGTAAGTGATGCCTGCATACCTAGAAGGTATAGTATTTCTGCAGAAAATACCCACGTACTCAGATTTGGCATATGAGAGAATCCCTGCTCCAGGGAACGAACGGAGCTAAGCTAAGTCAATGCCTGTGAAGAGATGTAAACCTGTCTGTAGGAAGGGATGCAACCCACGCTACCAAAACTGTCTGGAAGCTTTTTCAGTCCAGATCCTCTGTGCCTATAATTCCTGCGTACATACAACAGTAAGGCATTTGTGTAGCTACTTTTATATAAGGACACAATACTCGGTACATTTATTTATGTCTTGTGCCTAGTAATACTCTACCTAAAACCTGTATGCCTTCGTACTTACTTTGCCTATAGACCTGACTGTAAGCATCCTACGCTTAGGCACTGCTGGTGTCACTGCCTGCGCCCGCGTGCAGTGCAAGTTCCTGCTGTCCCTCACGCTCCTCTCTGGTAACCCTGACTTTGTTTTGGACGAACTTCCGAAAGAGCTGTAACGTGAGGGGATCCCTTCTTCAGCTTTTATGCTAAAATATCCAAATGAAGGCCCTACCTCAGCATTTTTGAATCTTTCCATCTTCCTGTTCCTTTAGGTGGGAGCACTTTTCTTTTTCCCTCACCACCATAACTCTTCTGTTATGCCAGAGATAGTAAAAGAAGAAAAAAAAAATTGTGATTTAATATTGCTTTCACAGAACAATTAAAATACTTTTTCTGTTAAAATGGTATTATTTATATTGATTCAGCAGTCTAGATATGACTCACGTAGGGGTGGAAGAGCGCTTTTATGGAATAGGGGGCTGCCAAGCAATTGGTTTGGCAAATGTGAGTGGGAATCATTTCTAAAGAGGAAAGGTCATCTTGAGTGTGTATGAACAAATACTGTCAGATATTCTTTAAGAACAACAGGTAACTATCCATCACTTCTGTTTCAAAACTTCTTCAAAACGGCCTTATTCTAGTCTTTTCCCCATGCAAACAAACATCTAAAAATGTTTCTGCTTTATGCTCATTAGCATAAACACCTTTAACAACACATTAAAAGTGACTTCTGCATCTGGTTGCCTTGTGTTTTATTAATAAGCACATGCTGTTTAAGAAATAATTATTTTTTGTAAAAAGCATTACAAAGTTATGTTTGAGATTTTTTTTTTCTTTTTAGAGAAGTGAGAACATCGTTTGCAGTTTGATTCCCCCCCCCCCCT
>NW_010566593.1:5301-11901 GCF_000687285.1 Phaethon lepturus
CCCCCCCCTTTGTATCTGCTGTAGATATCTATATTTTCTGTCAAGATACCAGGTAGCACACAAAAGTGGAAACTGCAAAGGTCAAGGAAAACATCTTTTCAGTACAATGAGGCAGTGAAATGCTGAACAGGGAACCCAACCCTGGAAGGTCAGCGTTGACTGTGAATAATTTAAAGAAGCAAAACCAGTACTCAGTTTTGCTTTATGATTTTGCATTAGAATGATGGCCTTAGCTTGCAACAGTCCAGTCATCCAGATTTTTTCTGATGACTGTTACTGATTTCCCTCCACCTCCATACTGAGATGCAGTTAGAGCTTTTTAGTGGTTTTACCACTTGGATTTGTGTTTCAAGGTTACTTCCTTGTGGCTTGGAGCTTTGATGAGCTAGTTACAACCTCTCTGTTTCTGATATGCGTTTATGCATGATATGCCTCCTTGTATGCATGGCATACTTACTAAAGAAATTATAATTATCAAGCTGGCACAGTCTGTATATGGCCTGTCAGGGCATCTGGACATTTGCTGAGTATTGATTTTTCTGCACAATGTGAATTAATGGAAAATTTCAAATCCTAAAGTCTCTTCTCTGACCTGCTGCTTTAAACAGCATTGCAGAGGGAGCATTATCAAAATAGGAGCTGATCGTGTGAGTGCTTGGTGTATTTGCACAAGTTGGGACAATTAAAGCTAAGCAAGACATGAGAAATGGCAGGGAAGTGCAAAACACTGTTTTATCCAAGTTGAAACCAGGTGACTTCAGACACCAAAAGGCTCCTCTCCTGTGGCAGCTTTCAAACAGCCCTCAGACTTCAGCTGGCACCAGCTGATGCTATATAGACTGAATCCAGTCATTGCTGGCCTTTTCTGGCTTTATTTCCAGGGAAGAAAGAGGTCAGAGTGGCTAAAATAAAGTCAGTATAAGGTGTCCAAAAAGTTTTATATTTCTTGATGTGACCTCCAGTTCTCAGCAAACAGAAATGAAAGTGAGAACGAGAAGTCAAGAGCTAATATTGACTCAGGGTGATCCCAGTACTGCCAGTGATCAGTACTGCCAAAACTGAATTTGTAAACCATCAGGCTGCATAAAAGCCATGATCTGCTTAGGCAGAACTAAAAAAACAGCCAACCAACCAACAAAAATTACCTTTTTATTTGCCTATAGTTTTTGAGACTCTATTTGAGACTATATTCGCAGGTTTCTGCAGTTGCGGAGACTAGAACCTTACCATTTTGTGTTAATGGAAGTCAACATAATAAGCTCCCAGAGCTGCAAAAAAATTAGGAGTATTTTAATGGAATTGTGAAAGTGGGCAAAATTGCAGGTTGTGGAGATACAGGGCAAAATCCCATTGCTGTTGAATTATTGCTTAGATACGACAGAAAGGATTAGCTTTCTGTAGCCCTATTTTAGTGCAGCTGCTGTGGCCATTGGATAAATAAGGTTGTAAATAGGGCTAATCAATGAAAGAAGAAATCCTGTGGCAGCAAACAGACAGTGGCTGATACGTGACAAACTATAAATATTAAGTGAATGCAGGTCTCAGACGGAATGACTTCTCGAAGGAGCTCACCTATCTCCTGAATTAGACGGACCAGACTGAAAAAATGAGGGACTTGGCTGGATGCAAACATCCTCATCCCCTCTGACAGCAGGCAAGAACAGAAAATTGCCCTCCGGGGACAGCACCCCTTGCCCCGAGCTGTGTGTTCACTTTCGCAGGAGGCCCGAGCCCACCCTGCTGGCGGCGGGTGCTGCGGGAGAGCCGGGCAGCGGCAGGGTGCTGGGTGGGTGCTTGGTCTCAGCGCCGCGGCTGACTTCCTACTGGCGCTGGAATGAAATGGCTGGTGAGGACTCCATGCGATAACCTGATTGCTTGGACTTCTGCGCTTTTGTACCAAGCGGATCACCACGTGTAGCACTGAGACTGAAATAAGTTGTATTCCTGGTGCGTAAGACACCAGGTGAGCTGGTTGGGAACTTTTTGGAAAAATAGGGTTTCGTCAATAAGTGGTGACTGAATAAAACAAAGTCTTCACATGTTAATTTCCATTTCTCTTCCCTCTCTCTGGCTCCTGTCCTCCCCTTCTTCCTGCCTTCTCATCCCTTTTGTTCCTCCTGTTACCAGTGCTGCAATCTTCCCGTGCCTATAGCATCTCCTAGTCCAAGTTCTGCTTCTTGCTAGACTGGCATCAGGTGTTCAGAGATCCAGGAAGTAAAACCTACCCTGAGACCTAGCAGTTACTTTACATGGCTTACACACAGCCTCTGTGTCTACCTTTTTTTCTGGTTTTGTCCATGTAATTAAACTTCTTTTTTTTTTTTAATTGAAAATATTTACGAACAGGCTCTCTGCCTTTGTTTCCCCAGTCCTGGGCCCTGCTTCTGCTGGGCTGGTAAATATTTTGAATTAAAAAAAAAATAAATTTGATTATATATTAATAAATTCTGCTGAGCTTTTTAGCTCAGGATTCTTTCTTAGAATCCTTCATCTTGACAGCGCTCCTAATGTCCTCAGATTCAGGCATTGTCTCAAATGTGCATAAGCAACCTGCGAGGTGAAGGAGTGACTAATCCATATGAATTTACTTTTTTGACTTTTTCTTCAGGGCTTTTCCTCATATGTAATGCTTTCCTATTTGCACTTCCTCTCACCTTCTTCTTCCTTGGTCTGATGAAAGAGTGCTAGAACAAAGAGCTCCTCAGTAACAACAGCCTTTGTGTGTGGGGAAGGGCAAAGAGGGGAGATACTCCCATGCAGGACAGCGGGAGAGATGAAAAGAAGGACACACAAGGAAGCATATTCACAGCATGAGCATTAGTAACTGGTGTCTACTAAACGCATAAATCTTGGTGTTTCTGGCCAAGTAAAATGTCTTGATCACAGTTGCCAAGGGACTCAGTGTGTTTTCTCTGTAGAGGTATGGCCCAAAATTGCTGCTTGTGGCAAGTGACAGTTCTTAAAGCTCGCCATCAGATTCCAGTGCTGTTCATATGTACGTCGGATGTCCCCTCCACCCTGAGAGCCCAGGCTGGCTGACTGTTCACACAGGCTAGGAAAGCACCAGTTTTTCAAATGTCCAGCCAGTTTCCATTTCCATTAGGCTTTGCTGCTCCTAGTTTTGACCACCCTTGTTACGTATCACCAGCCCCTGGGTACTCCTCAGCCACGGTATCCCCAGGGTCTCTGGAGATTTTTGTACCTACCTTAATAAATTGTGAGATAATGGGCATTTGAAATACTGATCAGATCAATGAGTAAAAGTTGTGCTGGGAGCTCAGAGAACCACTTGCTCCGTGCCTGTGAGGGGGAGCAGTGCTGCTCCCCTCCTCGGCTCCCTCACAGGTTGCGTCTGGGACAATAAGCCTGTGGTATTTTCAAGCAGCTCCACAGCTGCTAAAGGCAGTGACCCAGACCCATGCAGAGCGAGGAGAAAGAAGGCACCGCTGCAAGGCCTTTGGGGCTGAAGTGGGTGTTGAGACTGGGTTGTCATGCTCCCAGTGGTGGTGGAAAGAGAAGCAGTGCTGGAGAGAATCAGCTCTTCACTCCGGTGTCCTTTAATAAACCATAATCCGCTTTGGAAGCTTATTTCTGTATGCTAATCAAATGGAATTGCGTTTCTGAAAAGCGTCAGTATCAGCACAGTATGCAGGCTTTTACAGTGCAAGAAAACCCCAGAAGTTCATAGCCTCTTCTACTTTAGTAATCGCTGCCGTTAATTAATAAGTCTTTGTTATCTCTGAAGTGAAGTAATAATGTGAGCTACTCCTGCTTGCTGCTTAGCTTTACTTAATTGTCCAGACATTTGATTCAGCCCTGACCAACCTGGATGCCACGTCCATGTGCTAATACGTTCCCCTGCTCTGAGGGGACCGCTAGTTAGCAAGCTGCCCATTTAATGCTGCGCACGCGGGAGCTGCTCTGTAGTGGGAATATGCTGGCCCAGCAGACTTGTTTCAGTGCCAAAACGCTTCACAATCGGACGTAATTTTTCAGTGTCACATTCCCTTCCAGAGAACTCTCCCGACATGTACAGGCTTTTGTTTTCTTCTCTCTGAACCACCGTTAGGTGCTCAGAGGTCCAGGAAGTAAAACCTGCCCTGGGGCTTGGGAGCGCTTTACGTGGCGTGCGCACCGCCTCCCTTCCCTTCCAGTGCCGGGGTGGAAATAGCCATGCAAGCATTTAGTTGCCCCCTTTCCCCCCACCCTTTAGCTTCACAGCGGCCTCTGAACCTTTATTTCAGAGGATTATACTAGGAGCTGTAGGACTGAAATATAGGTAAAGTAAGATGAAAAAGAAATGAAGAAAAACCCTAATTCTTTATTTAGGGCAGATGGCATCATTTGGCATGCTAACAGTGCCATGCCGTGCATACGATACCCTAACGCAAAATACAGCGCCCTACACCTACGGACCATAATTCACGGTGGGGTGTAACCAAGGAGTTCCATTCAGCCTGATCAGATACCAACCCGCACATACAGCTGTCTCGGGCTGTAAGTAACAGCAGTGCACTGTGAGGCTGCCTCTGCTTGAGGTCGTGCTTTGTTGCAGTTGTGATAGACCAACGATATAAGCAATGTTAAGTTTGCAGGTGGAGAGAGTATCTTTTAGGTGATCAACTGGGAGAGCTGGAAAAAACTGATCAAGCCCTTCACCCCATCATGCCTTTGGGATGGAAACAGAAGCTTCAGTATAAACTCAACATACTGATGTTGCAGCACCGTTGTAGAACCGAAGAAACCCAAAAACTTGTCCAGCCTTTCCAACTCTACCCGTTGGTCTAACGAAAGATGTTGTCTCTACCTTTAAGCTTTGCAGGCATTGCATTATCCCTTCTCGGAGCTAGACAATGAAAAGTCATGGGCCAACTTTACTGAAAGGAATGGTACTTCCTAGCATCACTGGTTCACTGGCACAATGGATTGGATCCAGTCTGTCATGTTCCTTTGAAGCCCCTCAGGTAGGAGGACAGAAGCAGCTGTATCTCCCACCAAGGTGTCAGAGAAGCTCAGCATACTAGAAAGACCATATTAATGTATTTTCTAGGCACTTATGTCAGCTGTTTTCCCTCTCAGCACAGCTCAGTCTTCAGGCTGCAGTGGGCAGTTCAAGGGTAACAACAAACTCCCCAGGGTCCTTGGTTATGGTTGGGTAAATCCAGCTCTAGGTCTTTATAGAAAGCAGAGAGTGAACAAATATGGAATAACAAAGTGAAAGTTGAGAACAGGGCATTGGCTGTATTGAATCATACCATTGATCATCACTTTTGCTCTCTTTTGTTTCCTGTATGTAGGAACAGTATTACTAGCTCAGTATATATATAGATGTTCCTGTAACATCACACTGACCCATAGCTTTGTTTACCTTTTTGTGGGGCTCTACCACAGTGAAGCTTGCAGGAGCTTTCCTTCTCTTCAGTATTTGTACCCATCTTTATTTTGTTCCTCACTTGCTGAGGACGGAGCAGTACCTGCTGTTGGTGCTGTGCTCTGGTCAGGCAGAATGAGGTCTATCAAAAAAAAAAAAAAAAGAGGGTGAGGAGGCATTTCCTTCCTTCCTGGGGGCTTCAGTCGGGCAGTGAATGGGACTTGGTATTTTACAACTAAGCAGAGTGCATAGTCCTTTCACAGTCTATGGTATCATGGATGATTGCACATTGTGCTCTTAGCAGTTTATTAGTCTGACGTTTCACTTGCTTTCACATTTTTGAATGGAGATTTCTGCATCCCCAACAGGCTAGGGATGCCTCAGAAACAGGCTTAGTATTACATATGGAATGTTGGAAACTTTTGGACAGACCTTTTTCTTTTGAAAAATGCTTATTCATTGAAACTGTGCCGTGCAGGGGACGTGTTTTTGTTTTGTTTTGGTTTGGCTTTTTGCACTTTTTGCTGTAGATTATACTATGACCCTGATTTTAGTCGGTACCAGATGAAATACGGAACGAAAAAAAGGATGAAAACAAGAATGCAATGTTCTGATTTTTAATGGATTTTTAATGCTGTTTTGTGGGAAATTCAAATTTTTCAGTCCACTCTGGAATGAAACAATTTTTGCAACAACAGCAGTTCATGTGAGGGGCATTTTGCAATTTGGCCAGCACTGTGTGCTGATCTGCATTGCTTGTCCTCCTCTTTCCAGTTGGCTGTGCTGTGCAACTTTTGCTGTGGTCCGTGGTGTGACCTTTTAGGAATCATTAGAAAGGTTGTCTCGAAGTCCCAGCCTGGAGAAAAGAGCGTGGCAGCAGCGAGCAACTTCTGCTGAGGATGGGCAGAAAGAATGTCTGGCTAAGGGAAGGAAAATGGAGGAGCCTCACTGGCTGCAGTCCTGGGTTTGGAAAGTCTGAGGGCAGAGTTTCAGTAACTTTATTTATTATTTGCACGGCAGTGTCCTCTGCAGAAAGGAGACAAAGAGAGTCCCTAGGAAAAGAAAGCACCAGAGGGAAAAGGAAAAGTAAAGAAGGAAAAATGTTGATCAAATTTTCACAACAAAAAAGTAGCAAAATTACTGAAAACTTTGTAAGAGGAAGAAAAGGGGGAAAAAAAAAAATCTGAGCAAGTGAAGGTGAATCACACAGAATCACAGAATCACAGAAA
>NW_010566594.1:0-1754 GCF_000687285.1 Phaethon lepturus
GCCCGCTGTGCCGATCCCGGCCCGGTGTCGGTGCTGCCGGGGTGCGGAGGGCTGTGCGGTGAGCCTGGGTTGGCGCAGGGCTCCGCGCTCCCCGCCGCTGCCAAACACGCAGCGCTACGCTCTCTGGACGGAAGCGCTGCGAGGAAAGCTGACGCAATAAGCAGCAAGCCGGCTGAGTTTGCCCGGCACCCTGGCAAGCTGCCTCTTCCCGAGTCCGCTGTGCGAGCGGGACTCTCTTCCCGTGTCAGGCTTCGTCTTCTTGTGCTGTTGGCAGTTCTGTCAGCCCCGTGAGATGGAGCAAATGGACGTTTGCCCGCAGGGTGAAAAATCTCAGGCTTGTCACTGGCACTGACGGTCTTAGCGTGAGTTACCTCTCCCCGTCCTCAGGACTCCAACTCCCGCAGCAGTACGTCTCACGGAGGCCCAGCGGGCTGACCGATGGACGCGGCGGGGCCGGAAGGCAGTGACGGGAGAGCCAGCTGACAAGAGAAAGTTACCGGCAGCCGACTTCTCCCAAGCACGGCGTGAGACATGGCCTCCGAGGTTCTGCCTCCTGGTTTGAGAGCGGTTAGTGGAAGAAGACTTGACCTGGTGGAAACGAGACAAGGTCCTCTCTGCCAAAGGCACCGGCATGTGGAAAGATCGCTTCGTCTCCCGACCGCGATGGGAGCCTGCTGTCAGCCTTGGCCCGACACCACTCGCTTTGTCCTGCAGGGAGGATCCGCGCGAGCTCCTCCTGGGCTCCCAGCAGCAGGCGTGGGTTTGTCCTGGCCCTGGTAGAAGCCACTTTACCGCTCTCGTTCGAAAGGCGTTGGTTTGGATCTTCTTACGTCTAAGCTCAAACGCGAGGTCTGCACATACGTTCGCTTAGCAGTGGGCTGCGATTGCTTGAGATGCTGTCTTGCATCTCGTTGCTTGCAAGAGGTTGCCTGAGGATCGAAACCTCTTAAAACACAGCAGATGATAATGAGGTAAATGTGTTTAAATGTCCTTAAACTGCCTCTAGGCTTAGCTGGTCTGAGTTTTCTCGGGACCCGAGACCCTACCCGTCAGAAGTTCTGTGGCTTCACCTTCCTTCCCCAGCTGACCAGGCTGGTTGTCCCTAAATCAGCAGCAGCTGGTGCAGCGGCCCTGGAGCTGCTGCAGGCTGGTGTTGACGTGTGCTGAGGGGTGGTCTCGGAGAACAGCCCGCTCAGGTACACTGTAGCTCACGGGGCTGTGAATTTGGGAGTCCTGTTTCTAGCCCTCTTGCAAGCTGGATCACTGCCACTCCTTTAGGTATCATTTTTCCATTCATAAAACTGAGGATTTAGTTGTTTTTGCCTCACAGGGTGAGCAGACCAACTGTCAATGTTAGGCCCAAGGACCACCTTGCTTTGGCAAAGGAAGAGAGGGCGTGTGTGCTGGTTCCCTGCTTCTCCCCACCTTGCCCGTACGTCCTCAGCAAGGCCTGGGCTCGGTGCCGAGGAGCGAGGTTCTCTCACGACTCGCGTGCACATCCCAACGTCCGGTAAAGCCGAGGGAGAAACCTCACGGCCCCCGTCCTGGATGAGAGGGGCCATTGCTTTGCCCCACGTAAGAGCCGTCTGTGCCCCAGCTGCCCCAGCCGCCTGCTCTGGGGCTGCTTCCACGTCAGGGTCTCTTACCTGGTACCCGTTCGCCCCAGCCCTGGCTGGCACGTCTGCCCTTCATAGAATCACACAAGGGTTTGGGCTGGAAGGGTCCTTTACAGGCCATGTAGTCCAACCCCCACC
>NW_010566595.1:0-401 GCF_000687285.1 Phaethon lepturus
GTGTCCGCTGCCGTGGGCAGCGGCAGTTTCTTTCCGAATTAGTGCCCTTCTGGGCAGCCGGCGCCATTAACTGCACAAAACGATGTCGTGGAGCGACGTGCTGTGGCCTCTGCCATGTTCATGGTCTTGGATGGTTTTGTGTTTTGCTGCACCGCCAAGTCTGACCACAGGCAGGAGATTATGGTATTGGAAAGACTTTGGAGCACATGGTCGCCCCAAAGACAGGACCGTCCTGCTGCCTCCCAGCACCGGGTCCGCGGGAAGGGATCCCATCTAATTGCCGAACACAGCTGGTACCTCCAGGTATCTGTCTCAACCTCTGCTTCCCACAGCCCAGCAAACAAAAGAGGCCTGATAACACAGTGTGAGTGGCTGGGGGGGGTCGCGACCCGGTCCTTAGC
>NW_010566595.1:432-2135 GCF_000687285.1 Phaethon lepturus
TTTTGCAGGGAAATCTATGGAAAACCCTGCAGAGCAGCTCAGCCTTCCCCACCTGCAGCTGCCAAGGGCACGGCTCCCGGAGCAAGCAGGCGCCATTCAGTACGTACTTGCGGCTGGGTCACTCTCGCACGCGTGGCAGGGAAAACCCCACTGTGCCAGCCAGCAGCAAGCAGCGCCTGAGACCCTCTGACCTCAGCCACCCTTCTGGATTTTGGGGCCAGGCTGGTTGCAGATGCAAGCTGTGGCTGTGACCCAGAGAAGAGCCGGTGGCTGTTCCCTGCAAGTGTTCAGGCAGCACATTAATAATCCTGAGTGACAGTGCTCGCAGGAACTGATACGCCAAGCTAATAGATATGTTTAGACACGGGAAGGTGTCCATATGCTTTGGTGATTGCATCGCTCTCCCTTATTGCACCACATATGCTGTGCTTTTTGCACCTAATAGATTTCTAAATTGGCTCTTTCTATCTGAGTGGTCGCCTTAAGTGTTTCCATATCACATCTTTTATGACTAATAAGGCTTCCATTTACTTAACCTGCGCTGCAATCGGTGTGGGACACGTTTTTACGTCAGCGCCGGACGTGCCCTGCTCAGTCCTCCTCCCTGATGCTTCACGTTGGTGGTGCTGTGCCATGCCATGGGCTTTGGGCATGAGGGAGCCGTTCCAATCCCAGGGATGGGGTGTCCCGTGGGATGTCCCTATAAACAGGTCCAGAGGAGGCCACAAAAATACTCGGAGGGCTGGAACAGCTCTGCTGTGAGGACAGGCTGAGAGAGTTGGGGTTGTTCAGCCTGGAGGGGAGAAGGCTCTGGGGAGACCTTGTTGCAGCCTTACAGTGCTCAAAGGGGGCCTACAGGGAAAGATGGGGACAGTCTTTTTAGCAGGGCCTGTAGTGACAGGACAAGGGGTAACAGTTTTAAACTAAATGAGGGCACATTTAGACTAGGTCTAAGGAAGAAATTTTTCACGATGAGGGTGGTGAAACCCTGGCCCAGGTTGCCCAGAGAGGTGGTGGATGCCCCATCCCTGAGAACATCCCAGGCCAGGCTGGACGGGGCTCTGAGCACCCTGCTCTGGTTGAAGATGTCCCTGCTCATGGCAGGGGGTTGGCCTTGAAAGATCCCTTCCAACCCAAACCATTCTATGATGATTCTATGCTTCTATGTCCCTGGGGCCCTCTCAGCATCATGCTTGAGGCTCTTTCACATGTCTCCCATCCAGAAGGAGCACAGAGGTTTGCTCTTTCCTTTCAAGACAAGACCAGAGGAAGGAGACTAGCTGCTCTTTTGTCACTCTGCAGGACTATAAACATGCCCCCATTAGAGAGGAGGACAGCTTGGAGGGACCCCTCTAAGGTGGGGGGACCCCTCTAAGGGGAGGGGATGGTTAGTGAGCTGAGATGCGGGGATGAAAGAGGCTGTTGAGGAATGAAAAGCAGCAAACCAGCAATGGCAGCACCTTTCAGGGCTGGGACCTGCTGACCCCTGAGCTGCAGGCTGGAGCTGAGCTAATTAAAAAGAAAATAAACAGTCCTGAAGTGGCACTTGCCCGGGCAGGTTGGCTGCTCTCACGGAGAGCGGCCCACGCCGCCTGATGTGCCGAAAAACGGGACCAGACAGCAGGAGACACAGGCTCAGTGCTGATGCCATGGCTGGCCGCGGGGAGGACAACCCCCCGGGGCTGCGGCTTCCCGGCTCGTAA
>NW_010566596.1:0-6376 GCF_000687285.1 Phaethon lepturus
CCCGGCCCCTGCCGAGGCTGCAGAGCTCCCGAGATGAGCTTAGACACCAAGCTGAAGCCATCGCCTCGCACAGCCCTTCAAAACCCAAGGGGAAGAGCCATCCTTCAGCAGCGCAGAGCACAGCCGCTTAGAAACACGTTCAAACCTCCCTGGGCACCCGACTGTCTCCCTTTCTCGTATAAACCCAGTAATAAACATTTATAAACAGTGGTGGGATCTTTCCCGTGCCATCCCACAGACATGGGAATGTCGTTCTCCTCCTACGGTCCGAGCGTTATCTTTTTCCACGGCAAGACAAGACGAAATGGCCTCAAGTTGTGCCAGGGGAGGTTTAGACTAGGTATCAGGAAAAATTTCTTTACTGAGAGAATGGTCAAACATTGGAACAGGCTGCCCAGGGAGGTGGTGGAGTCACCATCACTGCGGGTGTTCAAAAAAATGTGTAGATGTGGCACTTTGGGACATTGGTTAGTGGACATGGTGGTGTTGGGTTCATAGTTGGACTTCATGATCTTAAAGGTTTTTTCCAACCTTAACGATTCTATGATTCTAAGACAGGGATCAGCTTTTTGCTGCCAGTTACTCCTCAGTTAAAACACTAATACTTCTCAAAAATTCTCTTTGGTACGAAATTTTAGCCATGCCCTTTGCAAAAGGTCTTCCTTTCTTTGTGAAGTTTCCAACCCAACGTGATGCATGGAGCCCTGGGTACCCACTGCCTCCTTATAGATGGTTGGCAAAAGGTACCCGAGAAAAGTAGGGCAGCTGCCTTCAGCTCATCCCAAGGGAAACTGCACTGCCTCTGGGAATTTTAGGACTCCAGCTACCAAGGAAAGTTGAGAATCGCTCTTCTACCCACTCTGAAAAATGATTTAGATCTCCATAGGCACCTGGCACTTTTTCATTTTATTCTTGCAAGAGCTTAATTACCCAGGTGATTCTAGTAACTGTTAATGCTGAAGCTGACAAGAATAAAACATTGCATTGCAATCACCTTGCTCCATGAAGTTAAGCACATACTTACGGGATTTACGGGAGCAGGGCCTCTGTGCATGAGGAGTTTGTCACTGCGCATCCACGGGCTCTGATTGATTCCAGCTCAGCCCCACAGCCGTGACTGAGAGCAGCCAGGGACGGCAGCCACAAATACTCAGCCCCTGCAATGACTTGCAGCATCTCCTCGGGACAAGCCCCATTTCGTGATACCAAAATGCTGCGAAAGTGCTGGTGCTCCACGCCAAAACTGCCCTGGGGCTCCTGACCTGGGAGGTTCACCCACGGATTTGGGGTGAACCTCCCATCTCACCCAGACTCCCTCCTGCTCCAGCGACCCTTGAGCTAGGTGGGATCTCCAGGAAAAGCCCTTCTCCTCCATCACCTGAGGCACATGGAGATCCTGCACTGGGAGACTTCTTGATGCCTTGGGTTTGATTTTGGTTGCCTGTGCACCCGTTAACAACCTCGACTGCGAGCGTGGGCTGAGGTGCCCCTTGGATCACGGCCGTTTGTTCAGCCACCCCAAAGCTGTGTGAGTTGGAGATAATCCAGAGGAAAAAAAGCCTTGCAAATAATACCAATAGTGCAAATATCACCAGGCTGAGCTTGAGCGAGGAACCCAAATCCTTCAGACTGCTTAACACATCTCACCTCAAGCTTTTTGCCTTAAACTCCACTTTTAAGTTCATAATTGTTGAAATATTCCTCCTTGCTGACACCAGTTCCTGCCTGCTCGCTCTGAATTTCCCAGGCCTCGCTCCTCTTACATGTGCTCTCCCATCTGAAGAGGTCCCTTCTGCTCAACTCCATCTGTGCTGAGAAATTCATTTACCACGTGCTAAACCGTTCGATGGCAGCATCTAGCGTGATACGCAGCGGTCAAGGTGGAAATGTAGAGATAGGAAAACAAGTCATCCTGTGTGTTTGAAAAGCGTCAGGTTATGTGCTTGTGGCTCCAAAAGCAGCCTGCCGCACACCAGTCTGCTTCAGCCCCTGAAAGCATGGATGTTCCATGTTCCTTCACTGAGCTGTGAGTGAAGGATCTGGCTGGACATGGATTTAGGGTCATCTCTGGTTTAGGATCTTCTTTGTGCATGTGCTAAAGCTCCAACAATCATCTCTCCTGGCTTCTGCTAAGTGTTTAAATGTGAGCACCCCTCTGCTCGATGAAATGGGTGCTGATACCTTGGCCTCCCCAGCTCCCAGTCCACAGTGTTGGGGCTCAAAGGGACACTGCTCCCCCCTGCCACTCCCTCGGGGACAGGTATCTCTGGTAGAGGGGGTAGAGGGTGGGAGACTCACTCCTCCTCCTGCAACACTCTGGTTTTGGTAGAAAGCCTCAGCTCGGGTCACAGCACAGTGAGGCTGGTGGCCTGCCACTGCTGCTTGGTGTGCCCATGTCCACAGCAAACTTCAGGAGAGTTAGTCTGAGAAAAGCGATGTCACCCCAAAGGAGGAAATGTGTCCTTGTCATCACACCTCCAGCGGAGCATACGCTCCGTCCACACAGAGCAGCCATGAGCTGGAACAGATCTATCGGCACCAACTCATGCAGATGGCTTGCTCCCTTCCAGCGCCTGCGTGACACTCTGCTGAACAATATCCTCCCCAAAATATGGAGATATGCAACCAGAGGGTCCACATCCGCAAAGACCCAGCACATACAGACCCCTACTGCCCCCGAATCACCACCACAAGTAACGTCACTTCAACAAATGCATGGCTGCAACCCTCATGGTTGCAATCCAAATACCATAATCATTTTACCAAGGACAAAAGAGAAGGTAAACAAGCAAATGGAAAGAGTAAGTTTGCCCAGAAAGCTTCTGAGATGCCAAAACTCAAGTAAGAGGTCTACAGGCAGTTGCAGATATTTCCAGAAGATGAATTGTGTTTTCCAAAGCTCTCTTCCAGCCATGCCACCAGCAGGTCCCTCGACCTGGGAGCTGGTTTCATTCAGGAGCGAGGGTGCTTAGAGAGTGCTTGGCTCAAAGAGCAAAGCAAACAGAAAATTCATGCTCTGTGAAGGTTTCTATGAACGGCTTCCTCCGTTCCCCTTTCACCGGCTCATGCGCTTCTCACCAGCGGAGGAATCTGTATGCAAAACACCTTCCTGATTAAATGCAGAAGCAGGCAATGTTACAGGGAATTAAGCAGCATAATAAATGGGTTTATACCTTAAAAAAATGCTGTGGAACAAGGAACAGCACTGACAGTCCAAAGGCCACCTTCATGCCCCGAAAGCGAACAAACCAGAAAGACCCAAGCTGACACCGGCCAGATTTTATAACAATTTATGGCAGAATAATGAATCTGGATTTCTACCAAATTCTTTATTGGTAGTAAGCAGGTAATCCAGTGGAGCCCTGGTGCAGCACAGTTTTCTGCAGAGTCCCCCAGCAACTCGGCTTCCAACTCTTGCAGTCAAAGAGATGACAAGAGGGGTTTGCAGGTACTTCTGCAATGGGCATCACCCAGCTGGGCCAGTGTGATATTTTCAGCACCCAGCTTAACCCTGCACACTGACATTAAAGTGCCCCGAGCCGATACACCCCTGCTGCGGGGCTGGCAGTCTGGGTTTAGGGAGAGAAGTGGGGAGGACAGGTCTGAACCTTGTGTCTTCCCATTTATTCCCTGCTGAACTAGCCTGAAGAGGCCAACCTTCCCAGGCAGATATATCGCCCTAGAGATATGCTCCAAGACCGTGATCTGGTTTATTGAAGAGCTACTGAAGAGCATCAGCAACTTCTGGTTACTGCTGCTCCATGCCTGATGCAGGACAGTGTGTAAACCAGTTTCTTTCAGCCAAGCTCCAAAGTTAAGCCTATGCTTAAGCAGTTTTCTTACGTAAGGATACATTCCTGAATGAGACTGTTAGTCAAGATTAATGCCGGCCAGCTACAGATGAACTTCTCTGAGTCATCCCCAAAGACATCAAGTCCCCTAAAATAGCAGCAATAACAGAATCCATAGAAAGGCTTGAATATTACTACTGAAAGCTATGAACACAATGCTTTACATAAGCATGGCGAACACAGCACCCTTCCCAGTGTGAAATAAGGATTCATTTCAGGTCAGGGCACTTTCGCATCTCAGTCTCACACACTGGGAAGCACAGCCCTACAGATGCCGCTGACATTGCCTGATGCAACACAGCAACAAACTGTCTTGGGTTTGGTGGGGTTTTTTTTCCTTCTCCTGCAATTATAATACAGTGAATCTACTTGAGGAAAAGTCCAGGGGTACTGGAATCAATCGATTTTGTTAGAAAAGCGGTGGCAACAGCTGGTGCCTGGGAGGTTCGCACAGGGAAAAGCAGCAAACCCTGCTCAAGATCACAGAAGCTGCCTGTAAACCAGCAGCAGGCGTGAGACAAGCAAAGGAAAGCCTAAGCACAAGGAATGACAGGAGCCATTTTCCCAAAGGTCTGAAGCAGGTTGGAATACACGCATTCTCCTCCACGCCCCTTCTTGCCATGTGTTGTGGATGGAGACAGAGAAGGGCCAACATCCTGGAGCAATGGCACTGGAGTCGGGAAGAAGCAGCCTGATACATGCCACTGTCCTGAATTGGGGTCCTGCCACCTCTCCATAGGGAAAACAAGAGACAGGTGAGGATTGTCAAAAGCCTGAGGGTACCAACAGGCTTTAATTGCCCCATGAGCCTCACCTGGGACCTCCACCCATGACCCATTGCTCCAGGAGCTCTATTTAAGCTGAGATCTGGGCAACTACTTTTTTGTTGTTATTGAGCTCTCCTATAGGTGCCTTAGGCTTTCCCACAGTGAACTTCTCTTAGTGCTTTTTATTTGTCTGGTGACATTTGGACTGTCAATGGGCCCCATTGCTGCCACCACCATGCTCTGCTCATCTGGCTGGGGGGCTGCACCCAGCTGGTAAGGTTGTTGCCTGGCTTGTGTTGTGCTCATCCTGGGTCCTGGCTCACCTTCCCTTGGGTGGATGGGTGGTCTTTGCTGCTCCATGGGGCTGTGGAAGAAGGATGCAGCACTGTGTAGGTGTTAAGCTCATGGCAATACTAGCCGGCTCTCTCGGACTCCACTCCTGGTGGAGCCCAGCTCCCCCATCTCTGTGCGGTCCTTAGCCTCCTCCCTGCTTTCCCTGACCTGAGATTCCCTATCAATTTTCACTGATCTCAAGAAATTCCCACAATCCTATTTAGAGCCAAACTTAACCGTGATCCCCTCCTGCTGCCCAGCATCCCCATGACTTCTGCACCTCCATGACACCCCCAAAACCTTCACTGGTACCTCACAGGCTCCCTCACCCCAGTGAGTGCCTTTTCCAACCCTCTGAAACCTTCCTTCCCAGCTCCACTGAAACTCCCCCATGTCCTCCCAGCTCTTCTCCTTTCATCATCAGTCCCCAGCTTTGTGCTGGTGCTTTTGTAACCTTCGACAGCAAGTTCCTTGAGGGTTTTTCTGCAAGTTTTTTTTTTTTTTCCCTGTTGCACTGGCTCTCCCTGTGCTGCTCACATGAGGGGCAATCCCTTAAATTGCCCACCAGCCCCTTCCATGGTTATGTCCTGCTCACGCAAAGTGGTTTTGCGTCTTGTGCTAGCGTGATGGGACCACCTCCCTTGTGCTTTCTCCCATGGCATTTGTGTCATCTCTTGCTTGCTCTCTGTGCCTCTCAACACTCCTGGTAGCTCTGAGTTTTCTGGCAGCTTCACTGCTTGCTCAGGAGGGCTGGGATAAAAGTTTTTTAATTATTTGATGGAGTTGGTTCCCATGTAGGAGCTGGAAGGGTTGTGCTGGCAATTAGACGGGTAAGAGCCGGGCTTGAAAGTCCTTATTTGACTTGGGGATTGCTGAGGAATGCAGAGCTGAGAGGGAGGAGGCAAAATAAAGGGCTCAGCTGAGGTTGAGGGTTTCCTTGCAAAAGCCAAACCCTCTGTGCCGAGCATCTCTGCAATGCTTCGGCATGAGGTTCCACCATGGGATAAAGCCCTTTTTTTGCACAAGCCAACCAATATTTTGGCCGCCACCTATATAATACCCCTAGAAACCCGTGCAAGGGATGATTTACATTCAGCATGATTCATAAAAAATGCACGGTACTGACAAAAGATGCCAAAACCCACGGTGGATCCAAAACATGGGCATGTTCAGTCACACCAGCTGGAAAAGTGGTGCAGCTGAAAGGTTTTAGGCGTTATTCTTCTCCTCAAACCCCCAGTCAGGCTGCTGAGACTCCCCTGGGGGGACAGAGCAAGGCGGAGAGGCGCTGGATTTTGATGGCTGGGGAAGACATGACCCTCCTTGAGGGTTTTGTGGATTTATTTAAAAGTACAGAGGCGCTTGCTTGGGCCAAGGTGCGCACACACACACCGCCCCCCCCGCCCCGGCGGCTTTGCGGTGAGG
>NW_010566597.1:0-20824 GCF_000687285.1 Phaethon lepturus
TTCTGTGATTCTGTGAATAATTATTTTTATTACTAAGTACACGCAACATCTCTTGATTAAGATAGCTGCAAGTGAACCATTCTTATGAAATGTCTTTAACATGTCTAATTCCAGTGCTCCCCAGTAACATAGAAACAAAAAAATATATTTTCTTCAATGCTAAAATGAACCCTGTTCATAGCTAAGGAAGTTTTCTTCTTTTGTAGAAGAAAAACAGGAAAGTGACATCGATGAAGAACACTTCTAAAGTTTTCTTTGGAACTTCAGACAAAATCAGTACTGCAGAGTTTCATCTATACTTTTGTGAAAAATAATCAGTAATTTAAAAAGTATATAACAACTCAATTTTCAGTGTTTTTTATTGTTTGCAGACAAGGAATATATAGAAAAGGAAATATTAAAAATGTAGAAGAACAGGAAAGTGACATCGATGAAGCAACACTTCTAAAGTTTTCTTTGGAACTTCAGACAAAATCAGTACTGCAGAGTTTCATCTATACTTTTGTGAAAAATAATCAGTAATTTAAAAAGTATATAACAACTCAATTTTCAGTGTTTTTTATTGTTTGCAGACAAGGAATATATAGAAAAGGAAATATTAAAAATGAGATCCTTTCTGCTTCTGAAGCAAACATAATGCATTAAAATATGAATTTACCTGTTTGTATGAAAAAGCTTTCTTCTGTCAAATAAAAAGGCAGATTAGCAAACAAAATAGAGGAATTAAAATAATGTTACTTGTTTGATTTTTAGAAATCAGGAAAGTCAGGAAAACCATCTGAATACTGCAGTTTGCTATGCTGCGTGTAATAAGAAGTGTATTCTTATACTTGTACAAAAATGTTTGAACACTAAAAGAAAATTTACTTTATTTAGAGAAACACTTTAGATTAAGAGTGAGATTTCAGTAGTTTGTGGACTGATTACAGTTTTAAGAATCTACAGTCTCGTCTCCAAACACCTTTCTGTCCATATTTTAAGTTGCATAAAGTTAATGGGAATAAAGAGTAGTTTAAAATTAGTTGCCAATCAGTATCTGTAACTTGTAAAGCATTGAGTTAATTCTCTGTGCTTAGAAGTTATGGAGTTGTGTGTCTTCAGGATATATTATGAAACAATACAGAAAGCTCAGTTTGTATACAAAAGTTGTTTTGGAAGTCTAGAAGATATTTTATAAGTCTAACAAGTAATGCTGGAACAAGGCAAACTAAGTGCAGAGCATTCAGAATAAGGAGAAAACTGATAAAGATCAAACAAAAAGAGAAGCAGAATTGCAAAGAGTGCTGACACTGAGATATTGCCTTCTTTAAGGTGTTATCGTCAGTAGGCATTAAGGGCACTTAGGTGGAAAGTGTTGAGTTTCCATGCAACGGTATGACATGACTTCTGCTGGTGTAGATCTGACCACTCACGGACTTAGTTTTCATGTTTCTCTTTCCACAAAGTGTCTCTCCTCCATTTGTCTATACATATTTCATCTTTTTTTGTTGTAATGCAGACACTGTAATGAATTGCTGGTGCAACATAAGCGATTTCATTGTTTGACTGTATTCACTGGGCATCCTGTATGAATAGAGCTTTCTTCCAGAGAAATGCATTATTAAAGCTTCTGTGTTTGCAGTGGTCGTACATCATTATTTAAACATGTTTAGCACGCCTTCCTCTTTAAAGCATGAAAGAGGAGCTACTCCAGTATAGATGAGGCAATACCTAAATGCTTCTCACTTGAGGGTGACTCTGCAGATATACCAACCCTTTGGAATAATCCCCTTAATAGCTACGAGCATATTTGGTCATATTTGGAATAGATTTTGTTTGCCTTTAGTTAGGAACAGATTGCTACGAAGAAAAGCAAAGGGCAGTTTGACCAAAACCTCTAATCTGCTTTTACTGAAGGTCAGTCCCTTTGTCACGCTGTTTTGCTCCAAAGCTCCAGCTTGCATTTCAGATGGAAACAGCCCTTTCTATGACCAGTATTAGCCCTCTGTGAACATGTATCATTTATCATTTTATTGGAAGCAGCTGAAGATGCTCTAAAAATAGATGTGTGAAATGATGGACAGTTCATGATTTGTTGGCATGGAATCAAGACGTGAGGGAAGGGACCTGGCGAGCCAATTGTATCCTCACTGCCGAGGTTACCATGGAAGCTTTAACTCTTTACAATCCCTTTGTCTCTCTTGCTCACATCACTTGTGCGGTACACTTTAATTGTTATGGATGAAGTGTTTTTCACAGTGTAAAATCTACCTGCCCACATTAACTGAAGCTGTCAGATATGATTTAGGTAGCGATGCATATTCTGTCAATTCTCATAGGAGAATGACGGTACCTCTCTGCCAAGGTCTTTGAGACAAAAAAGTTGAAATGTAAATAAATGCTCATTTGTGTAAATGTAAATATATTTACATAGTGATAATTTAAGGAAAAGATCCCCAGTGAGGAAGGAAAAAGTAAAGACAGCGAAAACAAGGAAAAGTGAAATCTCTTACTCGAGTCTCTTCAGCTGGTTTCTTTGTGGTCTACAAGTGGCCCATTTCTCACCCACCCTTCAGTTCAACTCATCCTCTCAGTATCCTTGTAACTCTGAACCTTTTTTCCTTTTCTGTCGTTTCAATATATTTTTCTCCCTCGACTACAACAATATTTAATTTAAATACCTCCTTGTTTAATGCAAGCAACCCACACCTTCTTCCACAAACCACTCCTCAGTTTCTTTCACAAACAAATATTGTATTCTATCTTTTCATCTTCACAGAGAGTGTGTGGAGGAAATAATGGCTTTTAAGACTTCCTTAAAATATTGCACTTTCCCACCTGTTGATATCCAAAGTGGATGTAGTGATAGGAACCTTTTTCCCTTTAACTTCCTATTTTCTTAACCAGGTAACAGAGAAGTCTGACAAGGGCTGTAGTGAGCCTGTCCTCTTTCCAATTCTTTTATTCCATTAGCCTCAGATTAAAGATAAAAACAATTTTGTATATCAGCAACTAGGTAAATGGCAGTATTTAGAGTGTGTCCTTTCTGGGACAAATAATTTTTCTAATTTTCTCAGTACTTAAGCCCCAGAGGAATGTTCCTGTTCTCTTTACTTCTGCTCACTGCAACCAGAATAAGAGAGGTGAAACTTTTAATCAGATTCCCTTTGATCTCTCTGATAGTACATAGATAGATCCATCACGTTCTCTCTGCCTTGGAATCTTCTTCTGCCATATTTCAGCATCTTGCTCTCTCACACACTTGAGGTTTTCAAATACATTCCTGGGGTGGGAAAAGCGAATCTGCTTAATTTTTCACTAGCTTCAGTCTCAGAAATATCTGCTCCACTTTGATTTGAACCTACAAAATAAAAATGCATTCTGTCTGAATGTTTTACATTTGTAATGGTTATAACTGCTTCTCATGGCAAGCAGTGCCATAATTTTAACTGAAGTATGATGATCAGATCCAGCTAGAATGGTCTTGTCTTTGAGTTGGATTCATTGTCACAAGATCTATTTATTCCATGACTTAAGGGGTATGTCTTTGCCTGAATACAATCTCAAAAATCTTGTATTTGTTTGGATCTCCCAGACTTTACAGAGTGCCATGGATAATCTGAAAATTTTAGCATGGATGGAAAAAGAGGGATACAGCAATTTGTTTGAACCTCCTAACCATCGGGCAGCTCATTTAAAAATGTATCGCTGGTCAAGCTAACATCTGGATATATCATCACCAGACATGCTCAGGTCAGTTTTTTGGCAGCTGGTCCTCACTAGGCCACATGGGATTGTGCTGTGGGCAGTTCTGTGCAAAAGCTCGAGGGGTTCTCCTTGCCATGGAAATTAATGTGTCTCTGCAGATCAAAAGCAGTACAGGCTTGGCAAGTAGGACACGTCCCCACTCACTGGTCTCACTGGGTATGTAGTGATGACTCAGTTTTAGGGAATGGTAAAATCCAGAGGTTTTGTTATTAGTTGTATACATTTTATGGTTTTTTATTATGCATTTGCTGGAAGGTGTTCCAGTAGCATGTGCAACACACTTGAATTCAAAAGTTTATCAGCCTGTTATTTCTAAGTGCTTCCAGGTTTTTCTTTCTCACATTCAACATCAGCAGAGAGCTATGAACTAAGAGGTTTGGATTCTGCTGTTACTATGAAGTCAGAAATTATGTTATTAAAATGTCAATTTTTCATTCCCAGAACATGAAAATCTAAAGTCTGTCAACTCCAATGCTTATATCTAGCCCAGCTAATGCAGTGCAAAAGCAGAGATGGTTAATAACAGTCAGACAGTTGATTCAGCTTCTTCATTCTGGGTTGTCTTCCACTTGTTCCTCACAATGCTTGGATCCAGATTTGATACCACTTTGGGAAGAGGTTGGAATTAAGAAAGTGCTAAACTGAGTTCTTGCATTCCTGATTATTTTAGCTGCAGGATTACCAGAAGCTTCTATGTCATGGAGCTTCCTATGCCATTTCAGCCAGAACATTTTTCACACATTTGATTTTAAAGAGTCTGTGGGCTTCAAAAGTTGATTAAGCCATTACCGATGAGAATCCTTATGAAGAAACTCTTTAAGATGACAAAATTTGAAGAATCTTACCCCATAATCAGCTGTTATTCTATAAAATAAAAGTCTGCTCCAGATTACATTTTTTTTCACAGCAAGAGCTGTATTCTGCCTTCTCTTTTTTAATCTCTCACAGCAGACTAGCACACTTAAAGCTATTACTGAAATTGCAATAACAAAATTAGAGTGTTGTTCTAGATATTTAAGGTTTATTATAGCAAACAGACTGAATACCAGGATGGACAACAGGATATGCAAGTTATACTTTTTGGTCTGTAACTGTGTTATGAAAAGTGGCTCGTTACTTCTTAGTTTGTTTCCCTTTCTAAAGGTGAGAAACAAATACTCCTGCAAAATGCTTTTGGGAAATACTTTGAGATTTTGGGTATGGTGTCAGGTCCTACATACTGTTGGTTACAGTATAGGAAAGGCACATATATACAGAAATTAAACAGTTTCCAGAATACACTAAGAATACGTTGGTGAAGTTGAATTCATAGTAGAAATTGAATTTTTCTTTACATAGAATCCAACTCATAGACAAGAGTATTTACTGAGTAAAGTGCTACTTGTCAGTATTCCTCTTAAGGTAAAATACCAGATCCAATTATCTGCTTCAATAAACCACATTGACAGTGAGGTCTATTGCTTTTCACAGTGTTATTACTGCTGTCATCCCAATCACATGAAGTGAGATTAACTATGTTCACAGGATTTTGATAAGGTGCAATAGGATGTGCAAATAAGGTCTTTTCTTAAATTTAAAATAAAGAGGAAAAAAAAAACCAAAATTGAAGAGCTGTGACTCATTTCTCTTAAAAACTGATGTGCATGTCTATTCATGTACCTTCTGTTTTTAAAAATACAAGGGTACTCTAAAGCACTCCCTTAGCCTATGTTAAAGCAAGCGGAAATACAGAGCTGAATTTTGTGAATATCCTTGATGTGGTGTTATCTGCCACGTTAAAAAAGCCCAGCCTAAATAAGGCACTGGATTTCAATTAAAGTTGTTTTTTTGGTTTGCTGGGAGGAATGAGGTGGGTTGTGATTTATTTGAAAGAACTGAACCATATTTTAGTAAGATAAACTTTTTATTTGACTACGGTTATCCAAAAACCAAACCTGTTTTCAGAGTGACTAAAGGCCTATGTTCCTCGCTTATTGGTTTCTGCAGAAAAAGGAGCTATGGCAAGCAGGCTTTCCATTAGGGTCTGTGCTGCCAGATGCTAGCGGCTGGGAATGGTCCTCTTCCTCCCCTCATCGCACAAGCCGAGCCCAGGTCTCCAAATTAAAGATGATAGAGCCTGCCAACATGAGCAGAGAATTCTGACAAACAGCATTTTACTTAGATTTGATGCAAGCGTGAACGATTATGTTGGTCGCAAGGCAATGCAAGCCTGGTAATTCTGCGTAAGGGACACTCACGTACACCCGCCAGCCACAGCGGGGGTAGTCAGCCGTGCTGCCCGTGGGACGAGAGGAGGGTCCTCCCTGCAGGACACGGTCCTGCCAGTTTCCTGCTGTGGTGACAGGCCAGGCTTGTGGTACAAACTTTCATACAGCTCTGTTCTCCTCGGTGTGTGTAGTGACAGTGCCCGGGCTGGGAGAGCTGACTTGAAGTCATAGCTGTCCCCCGTCTAAGTTAAGACATAAAATAACATCTAGCTGTCCCTTGCCTAAGTTAGTAACTAGTTGCACAGGGATACATAGTAGTTGTAACAAGGCTAATCAGTCCCCCGCCTTCACGCTCCAGCAATACAAGAGTGCCCTGCAGAGAAAAGCTCTTGTGACCATATGCTCTCCAAAAGCACAGCCAACACGCTGCAAGGCCAGGACACAGCTGGAGAGAAAAAGTACAGAATACCTCATTCTGGCTTTTCCCTTTCATTTTCAGTTAGTAATGTCAAACATAAATCATGAGGTTAAAACTGTAAGCAACAACTTCAAAAAGAAGTCTTGCTCTGCAGTTTTCAGCTGACCCTGGTCACCTTCTTTCCCATGCTGGCATGCTCATATTAAATGATAAATATGAGCATGCTAGCATGCCATTTGGTACGTCAGTACTGGATAAATGTCATGTATCATTTGAAACTGGTTACATTTTGCACCCATTTTGTACTTTTGGAAAGGACTGTATATTACAAACCAACAGCAAATTAAGTCCAATACCTTTGGGACCACTGGTTTATGTAGGTCTTGCTGCTCACATATTGTGTTACAGATTGCATAGGGGTTTTGCTTGTTTGTTTGTTTGTTTTTAGTGGCGCTCCTTTAATTGGGAGAAGAAAGAGAGACATTATCTCACATATTATTCCTCTGATCCTTGTGAAATCTCATGCTATTCTTTCTCTGTACTCAAAATGGCATTGGACCTACACTAAAACAGGGGCAAAAGTGTGTCCAGATGATTCTTAGCCCAGTTTCTCTGAGTATCTTCTCTAACAAGACATGATCCAACCTCAGCCAAACCATTTTATTTTCTGAAAACAGATGCACTGGAAATCCATCTGTCTTTTTGGATGCTGAAACAGATGTTATTTGGCTTTCCAGTGTCTCTTTGAATTCTGCTCATGGATGACCCATACCTCATTTGTACTTGATTTTCATTTCATTTATCCTGAACCTTGTAATAAAGCTCTCTAGTGTTCAGTAAATTACACGAAATTGAAATCCAGCCACATAAACTGTTAACATGCAATGAGAGTTATTTAGGGCTTATCTCTGCCAAGAGATCAACACATTCAAGAGTAGAATAATTTATATGTTGAATATTTGGCAGCAGCTCCCTCAGTACAAAGCAGTTTGCCTGCTGGGATACTGAATTCCTCCAAAAGAGTTCATGAGGTCAGAAATATGTATTTCTGATCAAAATTCCCTGAAATGGGTCCTGGCTTAAACATATATTATAGATTAAGTGGTCTCTCCAGCCAAAACTACCATGTCAATGCTAAATTTATTTCATACAACGGACACTGGCTTTTCTTGAATAAATAATGTGTACAAGATACGTAATTGCTTTAGCAATCCAGGAAGTCTATGACTAGCCCTGATTTCATTTGTCCTTTAACTAATGCAGTGCTTAAAGCGCAAAATCATTGTGGCTTCCGAACAAAATAAAGACCATGTCCCCATTTGACTTTTCACTTCAGTTAGGTTCCACTTAAATAGAAAGCTAGATGTTTTGCTTAATTTTATTACCATTTATAATTTAGATTATGATATACCTGGGATGATTTTCTGAATGTATTCAACACCACATTCAATGCCTACGGAAGTTTTTAACTGAAATGAGGAAAAATAGAAGAAAGGGTACAATGTACAAAGTAGTCAGTAGTCAGTTTTAATAAAAGTTATGTTTTCCACAGCTGTGGAATAATTCAGAATTTATTCTGGATGATTCTGGAATTTCTATATTTGTATGTTAGGAAAAATGCATTTCCCCCAAAATTTTTTTTCCCTTTTTGAAAAAGCTGTTTTAAAAATAGCTGGAACTTTTTAGATGTTCAGTTTTCTGATTAAAAAAATGCATCAAAACATCATAAGTAGGATGTATATGAAAGGACATATGAAAATTAATTGACTGCTTCAAAGAATTCTAGGAGCTTCAGTTTAAATTTTTTAGACCAGATCTGCTTCTGTGGGAGACATTTACAGAGACCTATGAATAAGACAAGAATAAATGGGTTCAAATAACAGCAAGAGAGATTGGGGGAAATACAGGATTGGGGTCAGGGGTCAATTTTTCTAGAGTGATAAAGTACCAGAGGTTTTAGGGGGGTTATACTCTAATTCTTTTTATGTTTTTAAAAATGTTTGTCAGAAAAGTACAATGCAAGTGTCTGGACCAGGTGGATTCCTGAAAGACCTTAAAATCTACAACTTTATAACTCTGAGTCTGCAGACTTCTTTGAAAAATATTTTTAGTTGATGCTTCTCTCAGTGCTATTCTTTGCAAACTATATTTTACTTTTACTTTCCCAAAGAAGTATTTGTGGTTTGTTATTGTTGTCTTGCATAGGCCATGTTTTCTAAGGACTCATTCAACTTCAGGGAACCCATTTTTGAAACTTGAAGTGTAAGGTCAATATGTATTTAGCTCTCAACAGAGCTAGGTGCATCTCTGATGATTATCAGTAAAATATTGCTCTGGTTTCAGATAATTATTATATTAAATTTTTAACTTGACACTTCTACTATCGCAACAGTATGAAGTAGTGATTTGGGAATAAGATTGATTTCAAAGCTTCATGCACAGAAGAAGTTTCACCGATGCGAGCCATCAGAATGAGGAATGACTCCCTGCAAATTATGCAGTTTTTCAAAATGTCTCTGAATTTATTCTGTATCATTGAAAATTGTTGCCATGTGAAACGAAAAAAAAAAAAAACAGTCTACTAACCTTCCCTGCATGCAGAACTTCTTTGATTATAGGAATATCTCAAAAGCTCTCATACCTAGTTAATTATCACACTGTAGTTTGCCAAATGTTTGGTTCTTTTACTGACCATTTGATTTCTTTTTTTAATGAGAAGCTGTGAAATGCCTAATATTGATGACATTTCAATGCCATAATTACTAAACAACTGCTACGCACAGTAATTAACAGCTCATTGAGAAGCAGGATCAACATTATTCTGATGTCACAAACAGTATTGTTAGAGCTAGCACATAAATGTTTAGCTTAGGAATGTATCATCATACTCCTGAAATTCATAGACTTTTATACCTGTGATTTACAGCTTACCGGTTACACAGACTATAACATAGGTTTAAAAGGCATTCTGGGTTCTCTCTCGACATTACATCAAATAGTTCTTTGGTATTTTCAAAATCAGAATGATGCACTCTATTATTTTTACAGAGGCTAGCAGTTGGATTAAATTTGTTATTAATCAAAAAAGCTACATCCAGGGCTTTCTTTTGTAGCATTTTATCCTGTGCTTGCTAGAGTTGTACTGAACTGATATGTTGTAAGACCACCTAGCAAGGATACAGCGTAAACAGACCTGTGAAAAAACACGTGACGGAAGTTCAGTTCTTCCTGTAGTCAAAACCAGCATATTATAACCTCATGTATGTTTTCTTAAAAATAGGGAGAAACTCCTTGTATAGAAATGACAGAACTATCAAATAGATCATGGTGTAAAGCCACAGCAAAGATGTTTGTCGGAGTGTCATTGGTAATGTATTGAAGATGGTATACAGAGCCATAGCTGAGCATAGACAGTAGAATAGAATCCTCATATTAAATGGGTAGAACATCACATGCAGTTCATACCAGTGAGTTATTCACTAAGGAGTGAATGTATGTGTCTGCATTTTGATAAATTCAAAGAGGATGCTTTGTCTTACTGTACCAGTATTTCTGATCCATCTATTGGTTGGCAGTGTAGAAAAGATTGATTGTAAGAAAAGATTGATTGTAAGAAAAGATTGTAGAAAACATTGATATTTCACTTTGACAATGGGATACTGGATAGGAAGAGATGGTTAATGTGTCACATCAATAAAAACTGGTCTGAGATCACTGTCACTTGATACACAACTAAACTGTCAAAATATAGTAATCTGTGCCTCAAATGCAAGGTAACCTCTACTGCAATAACAGGTCAAAATACAACCTGGAAACAGCAGAGGCAAATTTTCTCTTTGTAATTTGATGTTCATATTTCAAGTGATTAGTGCTGGGCACAAAGGAGAACAATGAGAACTTTGTCAAAAAATGGAAGCTACAGGACTACACATGCTGTTAGTGATTGGCAACGTCAGCAGGAGATAGTGCAAAGGTACAAAGCAGCCAGAGATGAAGAAAAATTATACTGAAATGAAAAGTGCTGCAAGCAATGAAATTAAAAGTCTGCTTCAAAAATAAAGTCACACAATACTCAGCCAGCATGGAAAGAGTCAAGCCCACAGGCCATGGCAGGCAGATTGCAAAATAAGCATCATAAAGCCATAGATCCAGGTTTGTAGTGTTTCTAGAGATATAACCATGTGAAAAATCCTGAGCCTAGTTCTGTTCCTTGGAGGTGGAAGACATGCAATGGGATACTGTGGAGGTCCTGTGTAGGGTTTGGATGATGTGTACCACAGCTCAGCTCTGCAGGACCCTTTCACTGAGGAAGCAGTGGAGCCAACATTGTGGAGAAGGTGGATATTGGAAAACAGAAACTACTAGCAAACTCATCTTGCCATCTTCCTGTGGGCTGCCTTCCTCATAAGCAGCAAGACTAAAAAGAAGTGGTGGACTCTGCTCCAGCCACCAGTACTGCTGCATTACATCTCTGTAGAAGAGCTCTCTAGTGGCAGTGACCTCTGCTCCCGTGGGCTCCCTCTGCCAGACCCTGCTGTTTGCTTTGACTATGGAGCTCAGGTTTTCTTTTCTGATGCAAAACACTGCAAATGATCCAGAGGGAAGAAAACTCAAAGGTTGGCTCAAGTTACAAGGGAGGAATTTTACATTTGAAGCATATTGATAAAGCTAAAGATGACTGCAAGATGCGTTACTTCCAGACATTCCCATGTTGTGTATATAGGTATGTATATATTTGATTCCACAGTTCTCCTGTACTCTGATAAGGCTATATTCATGGCTGAATCTAAATTACATTCTAAAATTAATTTCTAGGTAACAATGTTAGGATGCCATTTGAACCCTCTGGTTCCCAGCGTGGGGAAAACAAAGTGTTTCAGAATCTCTTCTCCTTCTTCTATACTGCTCTTTCTTTAGCTCTGTTCAGTTTTAGACTTTACTGTTTTTGCAGGAGATCTTGAAAAATTGGTCTGAAGGTCTTTAAATTACTTTCATTTTAACCTATCTAGCACAATTTCAGTGTTAGTACTTTTCCAGACAGAGAGCACAGACACAATGTACTTGCTTCAAATACATTTTTAAGTCATCCCATATGAAGGGAAGCATTCAATTTTGTTTGCTGGTTTTACTCTGCAAAATATTTTAATCACCTGACAGCCTGTAGAATTTAATCGTTTCTCTGTCATGTACACTGACAGGCAGCTTGGTGAAAGGGTTTTACTAGGCCATCATGCACTGCATGTAACCCCTGATGCTTGTCCTTACAGTGCTCGACCTTACAACTTGAGTAGGCAGTTTTATGTTTTCAATAGATGACAAGAAAATATTAATACTGGTAACAAAAAAATCTCATGGAAAAAGATTGATTATTCTTTGTTTTGTGATGACCCTGGTAGACCTGGGTCATCTGGAGCCCCTAAGTGACCATACTGTATCTATGGTTGCCTCCTGTCTTCCTTTATTGCTGCCTTGCTTTTAATTACCGTAACTCTGGTTTAGTGTTTTCATTCTTTGTTATTTTTTATTCCTGAGGAATAGACACATTCTCACCATCATCTACCCCTTACCTCTACTTTCTCATGTAAACTGCACAAAACAGAGCTATGGTTGCCTATCGTCTAGTTTATCCACAATGAAGAAAAGAATTTGCATGGATCACAGTGTAATTTTCGTGGTGGAAGAGAATATGAGGAATGAACATCAATCGAAAAACTGATGAGGTATTCAGAGAAAGCAATAGGAAACACAAAATAAATAAATACTTAACTGCAGCAAGGCTTTTCAGGATTCCCACTTGTTTTTTGTTTGTTTCAACAAGTGAGGTGCATTAAATGTCATATTTCATATTGATTTATATTTCTGAACTCCCTGGAACACTCAGAGCTCTCTTCATCATATATTGCCAGTGAATAAAAAAGCAAAGCAAATATTATCTGGCCTCTCATAGAAATTCTTATAAGATATTAAAATGAAAGAGCAACACTTTGACACTTTTAAAGATTAATATGTAAACAAATTTCAGTGTCTTGTTTGTTCTTTGTGTCTCCACTGGGTCTGTCTTTGCTCCTGAAATTTGCACACCAAGAAGATTACCAACTCCCACAGAAACATGTTCACATTCCAGACCCAAGTGTAGAAGGTATAAATTAATACCTAATCTTTCCAGTGCAGCAAATCTGAATTTAAATAAAAGCAGCTTTCAAAAAGCATAGAGTTCTGAGGACTAAAGAACCAACAGAATTACTCATTTGCTTAAGAAGGAGTAATATATTCGGTATACAAATGACCAAATTTATTTTTTATAAATAAAAATATTCACTGGATACCAAAGAGTGTAATAATAGAGGAAGAAAGTGGTAGTACGGGCATATATGTTGCATAAAGACAGGAGAGGGAGAGAGAATTTAGATAACAAGAAGAATTTTCTGCCTAAGAGTAGCTCGGCTGAGTTTAGCAATGTTGAAAGTCTCCAAGTCTTGTTTCTTGAACAGAAATCTTCTGTTCATTTCAAAAGCAAATGTCACTACTTTATGTCTCTCTGGACTGTTGCGCTAATGTTCTTCAAACCTATGCTGTAAAGATCACACATGCAACTGAACTAGTTCGGACCGACTGCTGAGACTGCTAACTCAAGTGTTTGTGTCTGTACCTCAGTCCACATGAAAGAGCCATCTGTTCTTGTCACCTGGTCTAAACCAACCATTGGCAGTCATTTAGTATCAATGAGATAAACATTGCTATTAAAAATATGGTTGCTGTAAGTTATTTGTAAGATGTTTTTTCACCATGAGAAAAATGGTACAATCTCCCTTATTCTTCATGCACCCTAACGCCACTTCAGTTAGTTTCTGTAATAAGATGGCTTAGCATCTCCCTCCTACCAAAAAAAAAAAACCTGCTAGCAAAACTAAGACTCTGATGTTTGAACTTGCAATGAGCTTTGCTTAGGCACATGGATTTGTTTGTATGAGGTTCATACATGATATAGGTCTGCAGGAAAAATTTAAGATACGTTGTTGAGTTGTTAAGAAGAAACTTGTTGGGTTCCTTCATACTACTCCAAGTAGGTTAATTGGGCAGAGTTGGAAACTGAGTACATCTGTCAGCTTGCTTTATTTCCTTTATAAATGTTGATTAGCTTTTTATAACCAGTCTGGAAAAAAAATTGAACTTGTCACTCTTTTGTTCTGTCATTTGTCTTAATAAAAACTTCTGGGAAAATTGGAAGCTCACCCTTTGGACTAGAAATACACCCAGCAGCGTGCTAGTGCTTCAGTCAGGCTGTAAGACTCAGTGGACATTGGTTTCAGATTTCCCAGCTTTTTGGATCTGTTTGTTTTGTGGTTGTTTGGGGTTTTTTAAGCAGAACTATGAAAGATACTGTCTTGCCCCAATCTCTCAAGCTGTTTTCCATAGGCATATGAGTTAGGCTTTCCTGTGACTCTTTACTGTTGTTTGGCATAACAGTCTCTTGTTGTCTGCAGTGAGCTACCAATGAACCAACAAGGGATGAGGAGGAAAAGTCTGGCAAACATCCACATGCTGCATCAGCTGAACTGGAGGAACTCTTCTGTCAGTCTCTTATTTTGAAGCTGCAGATAAGTTTCCTAAACATATTTGTGATAAAGTTAACTTAACACGATGTTCACAGCTAAAGTCCGCAGGAAGCTTGACAGTTTTTCAATAATATGCAGCAAAAAAGGTAGCAAAAAGCAGAATGTGTTTCCAATTATTAATTATATTTCTAATTGTTGATGATGTGCATTCTCCTTTTGCTATCTGGATGAAAATTTTACCACATTGTGTCACAAAATTCTCACCCTCTGTCTATAGCTATGGGTTCAAAAATGACAGCATCCACATCTCTGTACCACAGAAACTGGTGGCACAGAGAGAACAGATGCAGTAATATTTCCGAATATTAAGGGTCTGTATTAGAGCCAGCAACATTTCTTACGAATGAAGTCTAACTTATGAGTAAGTAAGTCTAGCATTATTGCTTGAGTGGGTTAACAGCTCCACATTCTCTAGAAGCCCACAGTGGCCAGGTATGGCAGTAGTATTGTCAGGACTGGCCTTGAAGGTCATGGCAAAAATTTTGTATATGATGCAGTGGATCCATTAGAAATGTAAAGGGAGGTCTGAGATGGAGTGGTAAAGCAGAATGATGATCTTTGCAGCAGTATCCTGAAGGGATAAAGAGGAACAAGACAGCACTTGGCAAAGACAGAAAAGAGAAAGTCACAACAGCTGAGGAAAAACTTTTCATGGCAAAACCATGAAAGTCTAAATTAAAAGTTTAGTTGTCTGACAGGGAAAAAAAACACTGAATCTTAGAGCTGTTGCACTGAAGGCATTAGATATACCCTAGATTTGAAAGTATAAAAAGAGAAATAAATAAGACATAATACCCAGGTTAAAGGGCTGCAGGACTGACAGGACTAGGAAAGTTTCAGTGAAACTACTTGTGTTGCAAGTGTTAGCTGACACGCTTACACCTTGGCAGTTTCTAACTGTTTCTTGGCCGTTTCTAACACAGTTTCTTAAACAATATTGAATGTAATCACAGAATCACAGAATCACTAGGTTGGAAAGGACCTTCAAGATCATCAAGTCCAACCATTAATCCAGTGCCACCATGTCCCCTAAACCATGTCCTGAAGTGCCACATCCACACGTTTCTTGAACACTTCCAGAGATGGCAACTCCACCACCTCCCTGGGCAGCCTGTTCCGATGCCTGACCACCCTCTCAGTGAAGAAATTTTTCCTAATACCCAATCTAAACCTCCCCTGGCGCAACTTGAGGTGGGAGAAGAGACCAACACCCTCGTCGCCACAACCCCCTTTCAGGTAGTTGTAGAGAGCGATAAGGTCTCCCCTCAGCCTCCTCTTCTCCACACTGAACAACCCCAGTTCCCTCAGACGCTCCTCGTAAGGGTTGTGCTCCAGACCCCTCACCAGCTTCGTTGCCCTTCTCTGGACACGCTCCAGCACCTCAGCATCCTTCTTGTAGTGAGGGGCCCAAAACTGAACACAGGATTCAAGGTGTGGCCTCACCAGTGCCGAGTACAGGGGCACGATCACTTCCCTACTCCTGCTGGCCACAATATTGCTGATACAGGCCAGGAGGTGTGGGTCATGTTGTACTAACAGGTCTGATGAAGTACATTGAAATAAGACGCTGGAGGCCTGCTACCACCTGTGGCGTCCCACAGCTGCGTGAGGCATTGAACATGAACTATTTGAGACCATGTGCCATTCAGAGAAAATTAAAACAAATATCATAAAACACCACCCCTTGACCCACCGTGACTATCTCAAAATTTGAAATGAAGCTGGTTGGATTAGTTCTTCATTGCTTAAGATGCATATGAGTTTTACAAATGACAGTTAATAACTCCCTTGTAATTCTATGTGACAGGAATTTCTCTGCAGTTTGGAAAATGATCAATATATCCCCTCAAGTCCAAACACTTGAAAAATCATTATGTTTCTTAGGAGAAAAATCCTTTTGAATAAATAGATAGCACAAACAAATCATGAGAACAGCTGAGCTTCATCTGTGGAATTACAACAGCCAAGTATGTTTCAGCTTCAGTTTCCACAGAGTGTTTTAAAATATAGTTGTCTGATGTTTTTAAGACATTGAACTTTTTTGAAGATTTTTTCTTTTTAATGAGGTTTAAGGACCTCCAGTAAAGATGGAGTTATCAGAATGATGTTTTTCCATGTGATGAACAAATTTCTGTCTTCTAATGACATATAGTTCATGGTCACAGTTAGTATGACATCCGCATCGGTTTCCAGAAATATACACTACCTGATTCAGGGAGCCATATTTTCACTGTATGGAAAGGGATAAACTTGAAATATAATTCCATTTTAAGGGCTCCAGAATACCCACATACTATTTAGAAGATTATTTAGAATAACTGACGTATTGACAGATTTTGTGCTGCTTCTGACATTTACAGCAACTCAAAACTTTTGAAGAGTGATGTTATGATATTATCCAGATCTTCAGCTGTACTTTTTAACTGGGAATACATCTCAGCTGGCTGGTGAGGATGTTTTATGTCAAAGTCTTTGAAAAGCCTGCTTATGAATATTGTAATACATAACTTTTTCTATTTTAATCAGTTCTGTAAAAGCACAGGATTTACACATTGCCATCTAAATATATGCCAAGCGTGAAGAGCCAGAACTTCTGCTTCATGACTACATCTTGCCCCCCTTCCAATGACCGGAGACAATTTGGGTGATATACAACCTCCATGCCAGCCCACAAAATTATTACCGCCTGCTGACATGGGGCTGAAATGGCTGTTTAGGGAGTCATCATGCATATCAGTAGTATGGCTTCTGGGTGGGACTGGGAAGTAGTCTTCTTCTGACATGACTTAGGCATCATCATGGCTGAACTGTGGCAACTACTTGAGTTGTGCAAGTGAAAAACACTGGACACAGTTTGGGGTGTAAACTTAGATAAAAGCTGTGAAAAGGGGGAAATAAAGTACTGTGATGTCAGATTGCTGTACTCTTTTTTTTTTTTTTTTTTTTTTAAACCAGTGCTTAATCTAGGAAAGATCCTATGGAAGTCAAGCCACATTGGCTCAATGCGTAGAGGAAAGTTGCAAGGTGTGGGTCATTATAAGATTTAACATTTATAATGGATGAATGCATCATAGCATTTTGTATCCTCTCTTTGTATTCATTAAATATTTGCTAAGAAAGAGGGTTAGATTAAAAGATAAAAGTGTATCTTTTTGCTGGTTTTCTCGGTCTTTGATGAGCTAGAAGGTTTACTGGTTTGGGTTTTTTTTTTTTAATTTCATTTATGTTTTATTTTACTCTCTTGATTTCTTATGTGAGTAAATCTAAGAGAGAGAAAAAGAGAGACTAAAGTCTAATAGCAGTTACCTGCTGATATAATACAGTATTTGCATTCATCATACATCAAGAATTTCCGACCCATTTTCTCCTTTAGAAAGAAAGAATGTTTTATCCCCTTTTAAGATTAAAAAATATAAATTTATTTTAAATAGCCACTCAGAATAAATATTTTAATTTTATTTGATGTTGGAATACTTATTCAAATCTGTCCTTATTAAAGATAGGAGAAAAATATTACTTAACTTTGTAGTAAGTTGCAGGGACATGACTTTTATAGCAATCGTTAGATTGCTTTAGCTTTACAGCATGATTTTTACCCTCATCATATGCATGCTTAAAAATATTTAGGTTGCTCTCAGTCAAAATCAAGAAATTGTAGCTTCTATTAGAGGTTCTGTTCTCAGACTTTATGTATGACTTGGGACTCACAGTGGTGGTACTTCATTTCAGCTTTCTCTGACTGTGCATAGATGTCCTGTTTGCACCCAGCTCCGCCAGCTAGCTCAACCACTAACTACCCTGCTGACAATGACAGCCTTCCCCAAAATCCGTTAGTGCGGCAGTGCGTGTCTGCATCACAGTTTGCTTTATGCAGTCATCAAGGTTAGCTCGGATCGCTAATCTGAACTTTTCAAACAAATCCAACTGATTTTGATTTATGCAGGCCAGGGTCCCATAAAGTATTTCAGCAGGTGGTAAGGAATATCAGAGGATAGTAATCATTCTCATGGAAGCCTTGATGAAAACCTGAGAGTGGCTTAACGGTATTCAGATGAATATGAAATGGGACTCCATCTGTAGACCTACTCATCACTTTTCAGCCTAAATTGATTTGGTCTTTTTTAACATTAACATTTCATGATGTATAGCATTAAGCAATAGCAGTAAGATTAATGGTATCAAGGATCGTAGCCCTAGTAATGTAAATAGAGTCGTTGTACTGTGGTTTAGAGCTCCGTCACAGGATGAGAAGTGACCATTTAGATATGTCCCTAGCTCAAAATTTAACCAGTGCCTTCAATTTAATATATTTACTCTCATGATAAAAACTAAGAACCTGCAAAATGGTTTGATGAAAAGGAGGCAGCGTCTGTAACACTTCCTAGGCTGAAACCTTTTAGCTGCAGTTATACCTAAGAAAAACACAGCTGTGTGCTGTTGCGTATAAAACACCTATATGGCGTAGTAATTTATGCATTAATATCTTTTCTCCCATTCCGATGTCCTCCATTCCTACTTGTCTTGTAGACCTTTTCCAAGTTTAATGCCACAATACATTAAAGCTTGAGTAGCTAGACAAGAGAGAAAACAGGGATTCAATATTTGCAAGTATGTTAGCTACATTCTTCCTGTCATGTTTTGATAAAACTGTATAAGGAAATGAAGCTCACTTTCTTTTTTTTTTAATGGAAGGCAAAGAAGAAGCCAACAGGCCACTTCACTGGTTTTGGCAAGGTATTTGGAGAGAGAAATAATTATGTTATGCAGTTTGTAATCCTAGCTGTCAATAGAGTCAACTCCATTTTTGATGGATGGGATAAGGGATAACTTTGTGCTGTTCTGTGTTCCTGCAGGAGAAACATATTTTCTAAGGTTTTATAAAGTTTTGCTAAAAAGCAATGACCTAATGAGGGAAGGTATATCTAACTGCATATTAGATTACCTGTACGTATATCAAAAGGAGAGGGAAAAAAAAAGGACATTCTTATGGCTGATTCCCAGCACTTGAGAAACCTGAGTTTAGTGACAGCTCTCTTGCAAAGTCCTAGCCTTCCCTGGAGATTATTGTTCTTACTGTGCTCTGGCATCCATCTGTAAAACTGGAGTAAAACTAATTCCTTCCTTTTTTCTGTACTTCTTTGCTGTGGCTTGGAAGAAGTCTCAGAATTAACCATAGGTGCAGTAGACGTACACCCCTGGGAAAAACTGCTCACTTTGCCCGTACTGGAGGAGGCAGATCCCAGCCAGCGGATCTCCATGTGCGTATTTTGTCTAGTCTCTGCCAGCCCTGGAGTCCAGGTTTGCGGGGCAAGGGCAGCCGCCCTCTTTGCAGAACCGTCACCACAAGCTCTGCTTTCCAGTTTTCTACTCTTGGCTTTGAGTCAGTGTGACTGCCACAAAAGAAGTAAGTAATGGGTCTTTTAAAAAAGTGCTTTCATTTCAACATTTACAGCAGACCAATACTAATAAAAGCTATTAAGGAAAATGAATATGTCAGTTTGGGTGGCAACATTGCATGTACCCAAACACAACTTGTATCAACCTTTTGGGTAAAGGCATACAGATTGCAGATGTTATGTTGCTGATGATGATAAATTAGCCCATTTTAGTCCCACATTGAACGGGAACTGGACCAACTGTCCTTAAAGCCATTGATAAGATGGCTTAGAAGGGAAAGATATTTAGCCTTGATTGGAACAAAGATTAAATGAGAGAAAGAAGAAGAATGTAAGGAGATAGTTTGCAGCAAATAAAGGCAAAGACACCCAAGGAAAGGCGGCCTGCAGAAATGACACCAATACGATATTTAGGATGGAGTGTTAAACCTTAGGTTCTCTGGCAGAAAAAGCCTAAGCAGCTTCAGGGAGTCCAATCCCCAGCAAAAAAAGCACAGAATAGTGACAAGTGAACATTACGTTATATGGATTTATCTATCCACTGTAGAAATACATCTGTTAGCCTCCTTACTCCCACTTCATTCCACTGTTTTCAGTAATGGTAACACCCATCATAACGCGGGTATACCTGGGGGACTGAGAAGTTGCTGCCGGTTCTCACATGAGACAGTGATTTGTTTTGAATCTTACCCAAGGAAAGACAGAAAACCAAGCCCTTGGCAGTAATTGATTCCAACCATGTGGGGGACAGTACTCTACCAGACAGGATTAAATTTGCGGCAGTTGTTCCCCTGCTCATTTTTGCTGCAACAGAGATGCTGTTTTTCTAATGTAAATTCCTTCTTAGATGCTAAATTATTAAAGAATTCAAAGAGTAAATCCTTAACCATTAATAGCATTGTGCGCTGCATGGACAGTGTCAGTGTTGCAAACTGTTGTAGACAGTCCAGTGCCCGTTACCGGTGTAAGATACCAATTCAGTCCTGTGGTTAGTATTCATGCATTTCACCGCTAATATTTTCCATGGAAAATACTTTGTTTAGCAACTATTACTGAGGTGAGAAACCATCAAAAAAATAATGAGCTTGCTTTTCCTTCTTCTCAATCTGTTCTTTTCAATATTTTTTTCTAAATAAGCCCCCGTGCTTAATAAGCCTTAGAGAACTTGAGACGGCATATTTGGTTTTTTTTGTTTTAATTACACACACACAAAAAAGATTCCTAATGCACTGCTGTGCATAAGATGCTATGTATTGCCATGTGCAACAGTCTGTGGCAGCTGTTTTACCCGGAGGAGCTACCTGGGAAGTTGGCAGGTCGCACCCCGGCAAACCCTCCTCCCCAGCACCACGAGGGAAAGCCACAGCTGGATGAGGCGAGGGCTGACTCGCTCCGGCTGTGGGTGAACGCACCTTCCTCACGGCAGCGGTTTCCATCCCG
>NW_010566598.1:0-28131 GCF_000687285.1 Phaethon lepturus
ATATTTTATATATACTTATATATAAGTATAATTACACTTATACAAGCCAACACAAATGTGTTCTTACGTTCTTGACTCAAAACCGTAAGATAGCAAGATTATTTATCATTTAAGTAACTAATTCTGTAAAACTCGAACTGACAATAAAAACAAAGAATGAAATTGATTCATTTGCAAAAATCACCAACAAGATTCAGGCGTTATTCTTTGCCGTTTGATCCATCTTTTTCAAATATACAAGAAGCACATGGATCTGGTGTTTGCGTCTTTTGCAAAACATTAAGAGTTTCTTCCCAAGAAAAGGGGGGAAGGTGAACTTACAGCTGCATTCCAGGACAGGGTTTACTGAGACGGTTTTGAAAGCCACTGGCTTTCAATATAGTTTTTAGTATTACTTTCGATGTTACTATTACTTAATACTATTACTCCATATCAATATTATTTCAGTGATCTTAAACTAGGATTATTTAAATAATTTTGTAAAAATCTGCAGTTTGGATGTTTGCCTCTACCTTGACCAGCAAAGCTGTACTCTGACTTTGTGAACAAAGAGAAGATCAAAATTCAAGCAGTAACATAGCGAAACCGAGGGCAGATTGACCCGGGGCAGGGAGGTGCCCTTCACACTGCTTCCAGAGACGGTGGTGAACAGTTTGTCGGCTCCGAGCAGAGCAGCAGGGGCGGGATGTCACGCTGTAAATCTTCATACGCTCCCGCCCTCCAAAGAAAAAGTTGTAGAAGATGACATAAAACCTTTTACATGAGATTCGAATAGGATTGTTTTAAATGAAGAATGCCCAGGTTTTGAATTAGCCATGAAAACGGGTGACAAAACATGCACGATGAGTACCATAACGAAGGCTGCATTAGTAAGTTACGGCATTAGAGAAAAATGCCATTTTTTTCTTAAACTGAGTATGTCACAGCAAACCTGATGTCTTGGTGAAGTTATTGCTAGCTAGATGTGACTAACAGTTAGGATTATACTTTCAATATATTGGGGGGTTGGGGGTGGACGTGACACCAAACCACCACCCCCAACCAAGAACAGCCTAATTTTTTCTCTACACATGTACGGGCAAGATTGTCCTTGGGTTTCAGGAACAGAGTGTTTTTCTCCTTTGGAGTTATTTTACTCCTTTTGATAGGCTTCAAGCTGAAGTTCATAGACTTCTAAACCTTTTGGAAAAAAGCTAAAGTAGAGACAACCTTCATGGATTTAATTCTAAATGATACATTTGAAGCTCAGAGAGCAATTTTGTCTGTTATCAAAAATGATGAGCAGCTTCTGTTATAAAACCCAGCTATTTTCATATACTGAATAACACTAATTTATTTGGCTTGCGCTTTACATGTTTGGATTTTGCCCCAAGGCAAATTTCAATTAAAAAAATTTGCTCAAAGTTGAATCCAGACACGGATGCTAATAGGGGAAGGTTTATACTGGCAGAGCATGGGAATGCTAAACGGCTCCTGACCACTCCTTTGTTAATTTTACCTAAACCAAACAGGACAGAACAGAAAAGGGAAACAAAAGTTTGCTTCTCAATTGCTTTGCTGTGTTTCGGAGGGTTGGTGACCCATAGCCAGGACCTGACTAGCACTGACCACCCGCCACATGTCCAACTGAGATGGTCATGACTTTTGTGCCTTTTTTGAGTAAGTCTTGTTAAGCTGATTTTGGTTTCCTTCAGTGCCATCTAAAGTACTGGTGAATATTTTATGCACATTATTTTTTAAAATATCATGTAGGTAGAAGTACTAAGAGCACAGAATTTCAGGAGTGATGTTATGAAGGCACTTCATATCAGGTATTTTTATCCAGGTATTCAGTTATTTGTATCCAGGCTGACAATGGCAGGCAAAATTAATTCTCACTACGGCTTTGCCTCCAACTGTGTTAGATTTACAGAAACCTGAGTCATACGGCTGTTGGTCTCTAAGATTTCTTAACAACATTGATTAGAAGCCGGTGTTTTGCTGAGATAAAACTGGGTGCCATCTGCAAGGGAAGCAATATTTTGCTCCTTATAGACTGTGACGTCCTCTGCTCTTGACAGCCTCTTGATGATGGTTCCTGCGAGTGCTTCCGTGGATAAGCAGATGAGATATCTAATGCTGGCTTTAAGGAGAATGAGCCTAATGTGGAACTGTGCAAGAAAAATTCGCAGAAAAAATGGTAGAAGGATTTAAATTGTATCCTGACTGAAGCCTGAAAAACAAAAGGGAGCTGAAAAGAATCGCATTTATCTAATGCTCAAAGACTGCTTTTACTCAATTTGCTAATGCGATAATGATTAGTGTTTGCTAAGGATTATGATTTGCTGATATCACTTGAATTAAGCCAAACTGGATAGTATAAATTACTAGTGGTCAAATTTGGCTGCCTTGCTAATATTTTTTTCCAAATTAATGAACCATACAGGCTGGTATAATGAATGCTCCACAGATCTTAATTTTGTTTTAGGTGTATGTTTATATTGGCTTCTAGTGAAGAACCAGATGATTTTAACCATGTTAAAAGGTGGAATAGTTTGTGCTGGATATACCAGAAGTGCTGGTACAAAAACGTATAACTCGCCGTTCATCCCATTCTGCCCCTGAAAGCTTCCTCAAGAGAAGATCACAAGAGCATTTTAATTTTTCCTTGAAGCCACAGCTTTGAATTTAGTTACAAGTGTGTTTTTTAATTATGACATATTTTAGATCTTTAGACCATTTTTTAAGTGTGTCTTTGTTCATAGAACAAGTTCAAAGTACAAATAAATATTTTAAGTGTAAAAAATCTTCAAATTTAAAACTGTAAGAAGAACTGTATTCTATTTTGTAATTTTAGCTTACCTTTTCATGCAAATAATTAAGCATTTTTGTTGCTAGCTACTTTTTTTCTCCCTCACGAGAAAATGATTTTGACTATCCGTGCCCCTGTGTGTGTTCTGATAAACAATCGGAAATAAATACCTGACACTAGAAAACAAAAATGTCAATGGTGTTTGCTTTTGGTAAAAATTAGATCTACTCTAGCTTTAGTGAGAATTATGAATTTTGAAATGCAAAGTCTCAGCTATTTCTTTTCAGCAGGTTTCAGAGACCAGCTAACTTTTTTTCGACCGGCAACTTTAGGCTGTTGTTCCGTTTTGGAGATGCTGAGTAGTTATATCTAAATAGAAATAAAGCGTTGATAAGCATGCTAAAAGGCTCTATCATAACACTGTAAAAATGAGAAGAATAATCAGTAAATACATTTGATAAAAATTAATCAGCAGGACTTCAGAAACGGGGTCCTAAAAATTAATTGGAGGTCAAACCCCAAAGCTGTTCTCGCCCAGAGGGTGGTCCTGGGTGGAGCGTGGGGGGAGCACTGCAGCGGGCCACCTCCCGTGGTCCCTTCCCATCCATCTCCTTCCCGGGTTCCCAGTGAAAGTGAACGTACTTTTTATGAATTAATGCAGTTCATTTCCTTTAGATGAGAAGTAAAGTCTGAGGAAATACTTATGTGTCTCAACTTCCTCTGAGTCTATTTATACTCGGAGATATGATGTGCTTCCTGCGCTCACACAAATTTGTTGTCTTCTCATGAACAAGATCAGATCACAATCCATACTGCTTTTTGTGCTGGGAACATTAGGGAGAGAAAAACAAGCCAGGCAGAAAGCTGTATTTCCTTTATGCCAGTTTCCAATTTATTCTGACATAAAGATGCTCAGCTATTTATAGCATCTCTTTCTGAGATACAGCCAGCAGGTATGTGCTTGGGTAATGTGTCTGTTGCCAAATAAATAATTAAATGATGCTTCTAAATTTAACCACATTCTTAAATGCACTAACATCATATACAGCATCTTGCTGAAGGCAAAGTGAGTGAACTTGTTAAGACCTGGATGTTATGGACACCCAGTAATTACAGCTACTGAAACAATAATATCATTAACTCCCCAGAAATACTCTTACAGAGGTTCTTGAACATCTGGCCAAGCACTAAGCCCTGTGCTCAGTAAGCATTTTCTGCTTGTATACCCATCGTGCATGCTTCAACATTATTGTCATTAAATGCTTAATGTCAGATTAAATGGAAAACCTCTAAGTGAGAGGGTGACCTGTCAATGAAGCTGGGTAGAATTTAAATTATACCATCTTAAACTTAAAGTAGTTCAGTAGTACACTAATACGTAGCAATAAGTAGAGAGAGACATTTTGTTTAACTCTGTTCACAGCTTGTGTCAGCTGCGATGTTCAATAATCGAGAAAATGAGCACTGTAAGGTGCTGATAAGAGTATTAAAATACTGCAGGAAGGTAAATTATATATTATTTGGATCTCTACAGCCAGTCCATTCTAGAGAGGCAGTAGAAAGCACACAGTGGTCCCAAGAACTGCTGTGTAAAAGGAGGTATCTTGAATATAAAGATTTGAAAGTCCTTTCCATGCCTGCTTTAGCAAAATTCCCTGGCACCAAGAAAATTTGGGAAATATTTTTTTCTCAACCCAAGTCCCGAGCTGAGATGTCTCTCTTTTCTGAAACCCTATAAAACTGATTGCTTGCCTTTAACATTATATATGTGGGTAGGTAGTAATTGTTTCAGGGAAAGCTTTTTTTTTTTTTGCAGTCCCTGATGGGCTTTTCTATTTTTATCCGTTTTTGCTTTCATGGAAAACCCCTCCCTCCTCCTCTGGAGAGAGACCCCGGGGCGTTTTGCTGAGCTGGGTCTTCTCTGTTCCCCCCCTGGGAACTGCAGATGCTTTGCTGTTTGAGTTAATTCAAAAATGGACAATTTTAATCATACAAAAGTGTTATCCCTGTACAATGACATGAGCAGGATTAAGATGAAAGTCAGTCTGTAATCCAGCATTTATCATTTGCAACAACCAATTCCGTAATGGCCCGCGTTCAACCGCGAGGCGATGGCTCGGCCACCTGCCCCGGCTCTGAATCCTGAGGCTCTCTTTATCTTTTCTGCTTTTCTCCGTATAGTAAATCTGTAACACTCACGTTTTAATTCTTAACAGTGGCAGAGAAGCCCTGGTATGGAAGTAATAAAGACAGTATTTCATTGTAACCTTGGGCTAGCCAGAGCAACACAAATCATTTCGCCCCAAGGCCATTATGTCTCGCAAATACGGCATTAACTCTAAACCCTGGTTTCAATCTAGGTATTGTCTAGGCAGACCCTCCTGCATAACTCAGCAAAGTCAATAAACACCGCCTAAGGTTTCCACGTGCTACGTGAAGTGAGCTCGATGGTGTTACTTACCTGTCGTCTTCTTTCACACTAGATGTAATTTATAACCTATGCATCGACACAAAGGACTTCGCCGCCAGGAAGGTGAAACCAGTAGGTCTGATGTCAGGCAGTAGCAAATGGCGATTTGGGTAGCAAGTCAAAAACCTTAATGTTGTTTTATCAGAGGGAAAATGGGAAATGAAGCAAGCCGAAGAAATGCAGAATGGTGAGTGACGCCAATTTTGGCATTTAATTGTATCAAATTCTCAAGCTTTTCCCAAATGTATAGGAAAGAAGCTAGGACAAAATAACCCAGGGGTTCAGGTACGCTCAGTGCTCTGTTCTCATTGCTTAGAGGGGGCTGGATCTGCATATAGCAGCAGTCAAGCTTCGTTTCATAATCCTCATTTCCTATGGACATCAGTGCTTTAAGTTACAATACCTACTGTAAAAACTGTTTCTATGCATTATTTAAACTCAGTTCAGACAGGGTTCTAATACAGTTTTATTAGCCAGTTTCCTGGCAATGAAATCCTGTAGAACCTCATGCCAGCCCAAAAGTGCTCCACATTTGCCTAAGGCAACACAGTCTACCTGTCCTGTGGCCACCAGGCCAGCAGCACTGGCCAGCCTCTTCCCTGACGCTACCACTATCGACACGACCGTATGGTTGTGCCATGCCTGCACAGCAAAGCTGGTGCTTCCTGGAAGGCATCAGAGCAGGAAAAATGTGGGCGACCGAAGGAAATATCCATGCAGGTGACTACAGTGGAGGAGGTGGCTCAATATGCCCAAAACATTTGGCAGCACAGTTTCTTCCATGAGTGTCTTTGTGTTAAGCTAAGAAGATAGTGAGGGATTAAAAAAGATCAAATACTCTTCCACGCTGAATTCAGAAGGGCCTTGTTTTTCACTTTGGTATTTCTCTAGAGACACGTGAGTAAATTTTCATAGCAATTCTGAAGGAAATTGCTCCTCTCTCTCCTGTTCCACTGAGAGCAAGCTCCGTGCTACCTCATGAAATGGCTACTAGAGAATTTGTCAGTCATCTTGTAGCTTCTGCTGATTGTAAAACTGACTAAACAAAACTGGAAATTAAGAGAAAATGTTCAGCAATGGTTCCTCTCAGCCAAAGCTATGGCCTATTTAGCAAAACATGTCTGGATGTGTGAATTTTTATCGAGTGGTCTGAATCCAGAGGATAAATAGACAACATAAAGGCAGTAACGTCAATATAACAGCTGCCACCAGAACTGAATTAAAGCATGGTAAAAATATAAATGATAAGTGTCTTCAGACTGTTAGATGGGGCCAAATGCAGCATCGTTGTGCACGTGGCTGAGCCAAGTGCAGCCGGGATGTTGCTGGTGGGAAGGAGAAGGAATCACTGCACCACACAGATGCTCTGCAGAACTCTCCAGATACCGCTCCAGGGGACAGCCCAGAGAGACTGCTATTTCCTCCACAGAAATACATGGAGGTCAGTGAATCAGCTGCGCTATTTATGTAATTAGATAATTTTAGTAAGATTATTTTTTGTCCATCACTGTCTTCTATTTGCTGAGGTTAATAGGGAAGTAAATGTCTTTTCTGCAGCATAGAAGCTTGGTAGGTAAGGACTAACCCAAAGGGCACATTCAACAATTCTGAATAATACTAATACTAATACTAATACTAATACTAATACTAATACTAATACTAATAATATCTAATTTTCATATGAATCAGGGAAAAAAAAAGTATTTCCATTATCTACACTATTAATTACATTTTATAATTTAATTCTGGTAACAAAGACTCACACTGGTAACAAAGTCAAATTTCTGCTAGAAAAATGAAGGAATAAACCTAAGCTTGAAAAAAAGTTGCGTTTTCCTTACTGAAAGTGATAAACACTACCTGTGCTTTGTCTTCAATAAACATCAGAGACCCTTAGCCCATGGATTTGCTGAGTAAAATAGCTCTCATGTGGACCCTAGGGACCTTGGTATTTCAGGAAGAGTAATAGAGGCTGCTGGATTAATGATTCACTAACCTGCTGTCTTAGGGCGAGGCAGGGCACGACATGAAAACCCTTTTGGAACTGTTATGTCAAAGAACTGCATCCAAATCAATGACCCTTACCCATATGCTTATCAAAAGCAATCAATTGCATATTTTAAATGGTTTTCTCCATTACACTTACAGAGGGCTGTGAAATCAGACAGCATTAAAAATAGACTGTAAATAAACTAAGCCACATGGAAGTTCTTGGTATGTGCATTGCACATGCACCTCACTTCTTAAAAAAAATGACAGTATAAATATAAAGTCATCACAGGTAATACAATTACTCTTCAGGTAAGTACAGCTGATGGTCTGATTTAAAAAGCTCAAGAAATTTGAAGTGAAGACGGGGTGACTACTGGATCAGAAAATAAAGTTGCAAGAGTGGAAAGTGTGTTGAACAAGATTGAAGAAATTACTAGATTTGTTACTGGTTTTAGTGATTGTATGATAAGATTGCCAATGAAATATTTATGCATGTAAAAGCAGAAAGTTTAACATTTAATTTCCTTGTGGGGAAGATAGAAAATAGGGACAAAGGGGGTACCACCGGAAGAAGATCACCTGAGTAACGTCTCTGCACCCTGAATCAGTGGGGTTTTTTCCTTACCAAAAAGTCCTGAATAGTTGAATACCAAGTAATATTTCTTCAATAATATTTCAAACATATTAAAACCAGCAGATACACACATTTATCCTTGCTATAGGGTTCCATTAGAAAGATATTGAGGGAGATTGATAGGCTGCAGGTAGGTATTGCTTGTGATTGTAGTAAATTAGTTTTATCCATATGGAACCCTGTAGGTTTTATTCCTGTTAAATACTGTAAGATACATCATCAATAAACTTGGTTGTCTGATGGACGCCGAGTACTGCATTCAGCTCTAGGGCCCCCAACATAAGAAGGACATGGACCTCTTGGATCGAGTCCAGAGGAGGGCCATGAAGGTGATCAGAGGGATGGAACACCTCTCCTGTGGGGACAGGCTGAGAGAGTTGGGGTTGTTCAGCCTGGAGAAGCGAAGGCTCCAGGGACACCTTATGGCAGCCTTCCAGTACTTAAAGAGGGCTTAGAAGAAAGTTGGGGACAGACTTTTTAGCAGGGCCTGTTGCAATACAAGAAGGGGTAATGGTTTTAAACTGAAAGAGGGTAAATTTAGATAAGATATAAGGAAGAAATTCTTCACTATGAGGGTGGTGAGACACTGGAACAGGTTTCCCAGATAAGTTGTGGATGCTCCATCCCTGGAAGTGTTCAAGGCCAGGCTGGATGGGGCTTTGAGCAACCTGGTCTACTGGAAGGTGTCCCTGCCCATGGAAGGGGGGTTGGAACTAGATGATCTTCAGTGTCTCTTCCAACCCAAACTGTTCTATGGTTCTATGATGCTATCTTTAGACAAAACAAGCTGGAACAATGAAGGGGAAATAACAATAGATGACAAAGAAGTGACTGAAAAATGTGAAAGAAGCTACCCCAGAAGCAGCAGGAGAAAAAGGCCATTCTGACTCTGCGGGGAAAGTCCAAACGCTTCTGTTTCCAGACCAACGTGCAGATCATGAGTGACCCATCTTTTGGATAACACCTCTTGGGATTTTCCTGAGAGGACAAACAGAGTCCATCTGGCAAAATCACAAAGCACTCTGCCAGATTAATACCCACTCCTAAGACCCTGAAAACCATGTTTTTAATAAAGATTGATGTGCTAGATACATGTTTTCCTTAACGTCAAGTCTGTTTTCTAGAAATAGCAGGGACTAACCATATGATCCATGCAGCAAAACTACCTAAGGAATTTCCAGTGTCAAGCCTGTTGGTTGTCCAGGCACTGAAGATCACCTTTGCTCATGCATCCTGCACCTTCAAGTCTTTCATGTTAACAGAGCATAATGCTCTAAGAGAATGGCACCTTCTTTGCCACCTCAGTAATACTCTCAGTGCCCACCAGAACTTCAGGGACAGGGCTTTATTATTGTATTTATTTCAGGCAGAGTTTTTCTGCATCATACTGAGTTTCTTAGGTTTCATTTGTCACAGTGAAGATACACCCCAACATTTTCAAGGATGCTATGGTCTTGTCACTTTAAACCTGAAGTATAAACACTGTGGCAAGTCCTAGACAACAGGTAGCTGTCATAGACTTTCTGTACATCCTTTTCCTCACACCAGGAATTCTGGCACCATCACCACCAAGTTAACAGAAAGGCCTTTCAGAGGACTGCATTAAGCATAAAACAAAAGAGAGATCACAGTTAACTTTTCTTGATACAGCATGGGCATGGACACTGATGGATTTCAAACTTATGTCACATTTCTTGATTTCTAAATAAGATTTTACATACTCTTGCAATTTCTTTTTGACATTAGGTGTCTCTTAAGTTCACTGTAGATCCTTGTAGGATAATTGAATGATACTTATATAAAAGTAGCAATTCCATCACAAGATCCCAACGAATAAGAAAGCAACTCATCCCTGTCCAAATGTGCTGTTCCTGTGCATCAGATAGCAGTGCGCAGAACTGGTGACAGTGAGCTGCTGGGAGCTGTCATTCATAGGGGTTCATGCAAATTATTCTTTTTTCTCTACTACCATATTAAGTGGCACCTTTTGGCATTTCACTTCACATTGTCTTTTGCATGAAACCAAAGGCAATGCTACCATTACCTTATGTGGTAATTACCATTACCAATATGACCATAACTCAGATAAAATCAATTAGGGAAAAATGGTTTATGGTTAGAATCAAATTGAAAAAAATGCAAGTCACGTATTTGCCTAGAAAGGTAGTTTTGGGATTGACTGAAAGTAGGGATTAATGATAATCAAAGAAAAATCTGTTAGATTTGGGAACCCAGATGGTCCGAAAGTTCTTTATCAGTATTTTGTGGAAGGGAAAGTCCACAAAAAAACAAGTTTTTTCTCCAAATAAAGCAAAAAAACCTTTTGGACCTTTGGCTAGTTTTTTGTTTGCAAGACTGATGGATTGATCTTTAAAAAATGGAGATGAAGTGCCAAATGTTTGAAATATTTGAAGATGTATTCCCACTTGGAAGATATTTTTTAACTTAAAAGAAAACCCTTCCCCCCAAAATCAATTTTGTTTTAATATAAAGTAGTAGGAGGTTTAGATTTTTTTAGAAAATGAGAGGGAGGGAGAATTGCTAATTGGCTCTAGTAATAACAGAGGATCTTTGCGATAACGGCATAAAAGTTGAAGGGGAAGAAATTTTAAAGTAGGATCCTGCCTTACAAATAGTTTGTGTTTATCCAGTACATGAATGCTGTCAAAGTGAACCTGTCTTCAGAGGGGAGTTCAAGAGTTTTACACAACAAAGCTGAAGAGTGGGAGCTTTCCTTGTCAAGTTATTCCCATTTTCAAATATTTAAAAGCCAAAAGTGATCTAGCGATACTAAGAGGTAAGGAGGGAGCTATGGACAAAGTTTTTCAAGGTAATGTAATATTTTCTATTAACAATTTTAACGTTGTGTCATACACTGCTCCGAGGAGCACCTGCCCTGGGGGCCAGGCTGAGCGTTGGTGGTGACCACAGCGCCTTCGGCTCCAGCTTGCAGTTTGCCTCAGAGGCATTGCGGGGAAGGAGGGATGGAAGGAGCCTGCCAACGCCGAACGCCCCATGCAGAGCATGCACAGCCCACACTCACCACAGCCACGGGAGCATATGCTGGAAGGGGACACCCAAGGAGCAGCGCATGAGCAGAACTGCTTGCACACCTCATGCCTTGGCGTCGCTCCCTTAAAGCCTTTCCTCGTCTCTCTATGGGATATCAGGGGTCTCTTTCTTCCTGTGCTTAGCTCAGTTGCTGATCTCTCAGTGCTATGAGTCACCTTCCATCATAGTGGCCTACGTAAATGACAGGTCATGTTCATCCCTGGAGAAGTTCAGGGATGTAGCTCAGGCGAAAAGCCTGAGCCCTGGAGTGAGAAACAGAGAATATTTCAGCTAACAAATCAGACTAACACTGTGTGGCAGCTGAGTCTGGAGGCTTTTGTGCAATAGCCTTCAATCCCAAGCTGTTGAATTAGATGTTCTGGCCTGAGAGCGCCCAAAGGCATGGCTTTAAATATCTCAATTAACAATCCCACTGAACATTAAAGAAACTGCTAGACTTTGTCTTTCACATGTCAGTGTTTGGTCCTGGAGAAATGTAGTCATGGATGGTTAAGACATCCAAAGTAATTGAAATTTTCTGCACACTTGGGCAGAGAGTCCATGAATGCAAACATCACCCCGACCCTGGATCAAAAGGCAATGCCACCAGCTGTAGGAGTGAATGCTGCATGGCAGACAAGTTGCTCTCACTCGGAAAGGATACTGCCCACTGATGTTGTCCCACGTGCCGAATAGGCCTTGCTAATTACCTTTTCACCCTAACTATGCCTTCATCCTAAATGCTCCTTTTCAACCTTGTTGCCCTTTAAAGGGCAAGACTACCAAATAGGTGGTACATGAAGGAAACTACACAGAATATCAACTAATGAAAAATTCAGTAGGGTGTTACCCTTCCTGACCACACAGTTTAAAAAGATCTGTGATTTATGGTGAAGTCAGGACCCTTTTTTTCCCCGCATTTCCCAGCCCTCATCTGCTTATATAACTGCAAATACAAAATTCCATCTGATAATTAGTGGTGAGAGAAATCAAGGGGTATGCACTTTAATGTGGCCAAATCCAGGTGACAAATTTAGTATAAAGATATCCCCAAAAGATTACAGTTTAAGCTCTTTTGCAGTTGATAGAAAGTGGTAAACATTCTTTTAAAAAAGGCAATTCACTTGGATGAATCCCTAAATAGGGTCATGATTAAATCTGACATTTGGGAATAAGCTGGAAACTAGAAAATGCCTAGTTTAGATTTATGATTCGTAAGCCAAGTACTACTGAGCTCAGCAGCAGTCCTCCGGCTCATACTGGTTTTTATCAGTTACAAAGCCAATCTGCACTGTATTTCAAACTTAACATAGGCACGTGGGGAAAAGTGATACGTTTTGAACTTCAGACTGAGATTTGATTTACTCAGATGCACACCCTCCCCTCTCCTGCTCCATCATACTGGGGAACTTACTGGTTCCTACTGGTACAGGTTAAGGTATTCTCAACATATATTCATGACAATCCTGTCATGTAGGATATTTCCTACTCCGCTTGTTCTTTCCTTTTTTTTCACTTGACCTTCCCCAGCTGATAGGAACAAAGGCGACTAGTGAAATCTTAAGTCTAATTTTGAAGCTTCTGGGAGCCTGCACCCTCCCGCAGTTCACCTGCAGCAGACACCAGCCACCGAGCTGTGACAGCAAATGTTTACCTACCAACCCGTTCAGGCTATATGGCTGTTAACCACTCTGGCTCACTGTGAGAATAATCCATAGAAATTTTTGTAAATTTTCCTGAAAAGCAAAATACCTTCATCATCACAAACTTGCAGCATTATAGAATTCACCTGTCCTCGGGCACAGCCAAGGGTGGGAGGGCTTCTGCGGGTGAGCAACACATCCTAGATGATCAAGTGGGTTGCTCCTCTTTCACTGGCTGAATGAAACTGCAGGGTAGCTCCAGGCTAGTTTTTGTTGGAGGTGCCCAATATTTATGCAATAATTCAGTTTAGGTATGGGTACATTTTGCTGGCTTTTTAAAAACAGTAATTCAAAATAAAAGGATAGATACTGATCCTTAGAACTATTAACATTGCAGTCAATTGTAGGGTGACAGGTAATGATGACCTCAAACAGTCAAATTAACAACTTCAGGTAAAAACAAATTTAAATCACATATTTCTGAGCCTTCTAGGATTTTGATTTCCAATCCATTAAAAAAACCCAAGCTGCTTGCCAAGCTACCTGATAGCTCTTGTTTCCAGATGAGATTTCCAGAGTTTAATCACAGCTCTGCTGAGGTACTTTTTGGAGAATTACTTTTTTAAAGATAAGAATATGATTTGGAAACCCATATACAGGGGTCCACAGAGGAAGCAGGCTACATTTCCTGCTCGCTTTTTTATTGAACTGTTTGTATCATAAAAACATTTTTCCTTCGTATTTGGACACTGAGATATGAGTTAACAAATTAAGTTGTCTTCCCAATTTACTCTCAGTCCAAGCCACAACTTCTGCCACAATTTATAGCCACAACCACACAGTGAAAATGTGCAATAACTTACAGCAGGTGTTCTAAGTAATACAGCATACAATCACACTGTTGATAATATGAACTAAATAGCATTTAGTTTTGGTCTGCCCTACCTATTCTATTTGTATAGAACAGTGCTACCCAGCCATAACTTGGAATATATCAAGGGTTTAAAATGTTTAAAAAGTTCATTTTTTAGAAACAGTAATCACCCTTCAGAGAATAAGCAAGAGATTGTAATGTTATCCATTAGGTTATAAAATTAGTGGAAAAAAACAAAACCCAAACACGATTATGCCTCCCATCATCAGAGTATCCACTGGAGTTGCTCCTTTCCAAAGCTGAGATTAGGAGCTCTAGATAAGGAGATGAATAAATGTGCTGCAGTTTTTAATAGACTTTTTTAATCCCTCATGCTGAGTGCAGCATTGATCAGAAAGCTAAACCTGAACTTGAGGGTCATTTTCCTTTGTGGCAGTGACTTTTTACACTTTCTCAGGTGAAGGAGTGAGCTAAACTTACCAAGAGAAAATTGAAGGACGGATGCAGTAGTTGTGTTAAGGCCAGTGGTGGTCTACAGGAAGAAAAGCAAACAGCAGAGAGGCTGTGTTAGATCAGCAAAACAATGCATTCATCACTTGTTTTTCTTTGAAAGCATGGAAACTCTCTGGATACCTAGATCTGAAGTGCATAAAACTATTAATCGCCAACCCTTTCATGTTGAGTGACCATGCACATTTCTGTTATGTCATTTTGATTATTGATATCTCATCATGTGTCAAAGCTGGATTTTTTTTCTTTTACTGCATTAATGTCTACAAACTGAGCACATTTATGTGAAACACTGGCACTTGACCAGTGTTTAGAAGATTGAAGAAGGAAACCCTGTAGTCTATGGGGTCTGTGGTCAGCTTAGTATAAATCTGTATATGCAGAACGACTTTCACTTACTTCTCCCAGCACAGAACAAGAACCAAAAATGATTATAAATAAATAATTAAAATAACATTAAGTAAACCTAAAATAATAAAATGAAATATTAAGGGGGAATAATAAAATCTGTCTTCAACAGCAAATCAAACAAAACCTTGGTGATACTGCATAATATACACCATGAAATTTTGTAGTATCATCTACACACTGTTGACATCCAAAGAAGACCTAGAAACAGGCAGAAAACAATGAGTAGCTCGCTCTGTATTCAGCACACCACCCTCCTTTGATGCCTTTCTTTCTCCCTTCTTTCACTGCCCCCGTATTTCAGTAGTTCAAAGTAGGATGGTTTTCCTGAAAATACTATAAGATAAAAAGCACTAGAGTGTTGTGAAAGACACCTATGTATTTCCAATTAATTTTGAAAGTCGGACTTAATGGTACTGCTACATAACAAGCAAGGCAGAAGCACTCAGAAGCACTGCTTAAAAACATTGCCTGATCAAGTAATTTTTTCAAAGAGTTGAAAAATCATTGCAAGCGTTTAGTAAGCATAAAGACCAAGTGGAGAGTCACCCCAAAAAGAGGAGACTCAAGGTTTGGTTCATTCACTTTAGAAAAAGACACAACAAAGTTATAATTCATCATTACAAGCAGATTTTAGAGGCTATATTGAGGAAGGAAAAATGTATAAACTGAAAGACAATGGCAACGTTAGATGAAAAGAGAAAAGGAAAAAAGGCATGACCTGTCCAGACAGTAAATTTAAACTATCATAAAAGAAGTCATCTAATTGGAGGAACAGGGACTAGCAGCTTTTGGCTCAGCTGGGAAACTGCATGGAGGCAGCTCCAAGCAGAGCATCCGGAGGACTTGAATGAACCTTCTGCTTTGCTTGTATGAGTAATGTAAAGGAAACAGAATAGAATGAAAAAAATAGTATGAAAAAAAGTGGTAATCAGCAAAATATAGATAAACATTGGAGCTCATGGACACTAAACTGTTATTTTCTAAAAAAGCCAGCATGCAAGTAAAGATTAGACTCAATGACTTGGAAGATGCTACATCCTTTCAAGCGCCCATTAACTACGGCAGTATTACAAAGGCAATTTTATCAGCATTTTGTAATGATGAACAGTACAATTCCTGCATAATTTCCCTGAGTTGCATGGTGAAAGCAGAGATGCTTCCATCATCAGCTATTCCTGTGCTCTTTAATTATCTACTACGCAGATAAACGTGAAAACTGGTGAGAGAAATATCTCTCATGTTTGAAGTCCCTTATTACTCATGCGTTGCTGCATGACACTGAACAAAAGCTAGTCCTAAATGCAGGTGTTTTCTGACTGTTATTTGGGACTCTATCGACACAGAACTAATGTTATCTCTCAGTCACCTGTACTGGCTTTTCTGTCTCTGTAGACTTTAAAAAGAATTTCGTATCTTTGCAAATGCATGTTCAGTATGTGTTTGTATATGCAAATGTATATGATTAACAAATTCCTAGGTGATAGCTCCCTCCACTCCCTCCTATGTAATAACATCAGCTTTTGGGTAGCTGCATGTTAAATCAGCTCAAATAGCTGATATATTAAACTCTTAGTCTTTTTCCTTTGCGAGTTATTTTTAATCTGGATTACTTTCCTGGTGTGGCTCGCCATGCAGCCCACCAATGCTCGCACAGAAACCGTTTCTATGCCCAGCAGGAGGGGACAGACAATGGTGCATAAGAGGAAAAGGGACTGGACTTCTTCCAGTGCCAGTATGCACCAAGTTGAGGTATTCATGAAATTATGCCTTTAAAAATAATGGATGGAGACCTGCATAGATTAGCATGAATTTTTTGTGTGTTTTCTTTCTTTTCTACATACGTATTGCACACGGAGAGAAGCTTCTTATAAATGTTAAAGAATGGGACCTGCACTGAAATGGACTGAAGATTAGCTGATAATAAGACTACATGTGCTTTAGGAGGGTGCATGGGAATTTCTCACAGCTGTTGATGCTCTGTGAACTAAGACAGATTCAGTGGGACAGATTGCTAAGGCTTCACGATCATCTCAAACAGCAACTTTAAAAACTACCTGAAAATTTGGCACTATCTGTCCATAATGTTTACTTAAAATACAGTTTTCTCTCTTTTTGGAATATTTCTAACAGCTAATTTTAGTCTTTAAACAAAAATAGGGAAGCTGCATTTATGTAACTCCTTTAAAAATACAGTCACATCCCCATTTAAGCCCATTCTGTCAGGATCAATTCAGTATTAGGTATCACATTCATCATGCCAAATAATAAAGTGCTTTCTGACTTGAGTTATGAGTACCTATTATATTAGTTCACATTCGATTATGTTGTGCAAGTTCTGATTTGAAAACGAAACCCTTTATCAGTGTTCAGTGGCCCGTATCACCAAGAAATTAAATGTATCAGTTATCATAGAAGAGGCATTCATGTAGACTTAAAATAGACTAAGTTGTAAGTCATTTCAGTAATGCTTTAGAAAAAAGCGTTAGACATACTAAAAACTTTTTGCAAAGTTCTGCAAAGGACTACCAAGTTCAGACGCTGCAGAGAGGCTGGTAGGGAGCCTTTAGCAGTTATTTTCCTTTGCTTGCAACATCTCTGATGCTATCCATCTCTCCAGGATTTTGCCAGTGGTACATTCTCACCAATAGACGTAGACAGTGGGCATTAAAAAACCCTCTGCCTGCAGTAACAGGCAGCTGCTGGGAGTCAGGAGAAGAGAGGGAGGTCAAGGAAGCAAACCAGCAGCTGTCACAGCTGTTGATATAATACATTTTGCAAATTCAACTCTTCTTGACGAAGTACTTTAAAGCAATAATGTGGCACTAGGCGCCGTGAACAGAAACAGAGATTTCAAGAGCCATTTCAAGCAGGGACAGAATAGGATTCAAATAGTAAGGGTGGTAGAATAAAAATGCATCATGATTGGAGAAATGAAACAGGTTTTAGAATTTGTGACAGGAAGAGATATGTTGTGAAATCGATGAAACGGGACTACAAATCAGAAACAGGTGGGTTGTCAGAAAAAAGGGGATTTAAGTCTATGTCCTTATTAAAAAATAAAACTAGGTCAGACCTCTGGCACGAACATTGTCCTGTGCTCATCCAAAACATTAAGCCATTGGCATGTTCTTTCAGAAGGATTTCATTTTTCTGCAACACTGCCATAATATTTATAAACACTTTCATTATTAGGCTGCTGTTTATAAGCATGATGATTTTTTCAGCTGACTATTTAATCACACTACTTTGGGATCATAATAAATTTTTCCAAGATCCTGATGACATGGTAGTGTTATTTTACCACACGGTCATATGACAAATACAGTCCCACCCTGCGTTTTGAAGCCAATTCATGATTATTAAGGATAGTCTAAATTACATATCAGCAAGGAGAAAACGGCTAATTAATGACATTTCAAAACCCTCATATGGAGACCCTGGGTTTGCTAAATGTCATAAATTGTTTTTCAAGGGTTGTTACCTATGCTCAATACTGCAACTAAAAAATGAGTTTAAAAATTGGGAAAAATATCCCAGCCGTGTGACTTCATTTTCACACAGGACATAAAACAATGCATCTCTTCCGAAGGCAGTTAATGAAGCATACTACATTCAAATAGGATTCAAAGTAGCAGAGAGGCAATTTAGCAGCCCTGTCAGGATTCCCTTGCTGGAGCTGGCTGTGAGGGAAATGACTGAAGTTCTCTTTTATCTGTAAAACCTCTGAATTAGTTTTTTATGTGTTTATAACTTTCAGTCACCACACCAGCAATACCTACATTGCTTTTGTGGAATTCTGGTCTCAGTTAAGGATGTAAAATTAACCCCGTTAAAAGAATTGTCAGTGGATGACATGAAGAGAAGATGCCTGGCCAAAACCACTTCTATTTTATGGCCCTTTTCCATGTACGCTCTTCAAATAGCTCTAATCAGCCTCTCCCTCCACTCAGAAGACTATTGAAAACATGAAAATTAATTTTGAATTACACAGGCTTTGAGCTGGTCTTTGAATTTTTCAGTTCTTCCCCAAACCCCCATCTTACGTATATTGTTGCAGCTAGCTGCCCAGCATCAGCATGTGGGCATTGGTTACGTATCTTCCAATTAATTTTCCACACCCAGATGATCCCAAGTTAATGCGAATTGCACCGTGTTGGTTCTTACAGCAATTTTATGACCAAACTACACCCCAACTAAATTAATTCTCTCACCTTCATCATGACTCAATTTGCTACATACGCTTCCATGAGACTGGCAGGTGCTTGCCCCAGGCTACATTTAAGTCTGTAGGATGCATTGTTCACAAGTGACGTTTTACAACCAAATTAACATTTGTCAAGAGCAACAAGAAAAAAAACAGGCCACAGCTAATAAAATAAGAGAAGAAAAATGAACTTTGTTTCTGTTTCGTCAGAAATAAAAAGAGAATGATGCCAGTTTGACAACACAGTTCTATTTCCTTGCCTTTCCAGTCCTTTATAGATACTTTAAATAACTTGGGTGCACACCGGATCAGGAGATTTTTGCTTGCAAACTATTGCAACAGCCTTTGGTTAGCATCTATAGTTTAAAACGCTGGGATTTTCCTGGGGTGCTCTTCCATGGCGCTACTGCCTTGCTTAAGAGCCCTTCTGCTGACCACCAACCAGACTTGCAAAGCACACCAACATCTCTGCAGCCGAGACAGCCTGGATCCACAGCCTGCAGCCCCCGGCCGGCAGGTGAGCCAGCCGTCACTTACCAGTTCTCTGGGACCGTATGGCTCGCAGAAAGTGGCCGCGTTGCCGTGCATTATCACACCGCACTGCTCTCCAACCTCGCAGTTGCTGCATTCAGACCTGCAGGGAGAACATGCCGTGTTCAACATGGAGATCAGAAACCACACGCCTGAGACCGCGTCGGGCTTGCAAACTGTAAATTGAGACCGTTACGTCTTGGTGCTCAGACAAATGGGACTGTTTTGTCATCCCGGGGCTGAACGTAAAGGTTGAGCAGCTGTATGCACGATGTACTCTTGAGAAAGGTCCTTGTGAATAAGTACTTGCTCTCTGCACGCTGTGTCCCCTCCAAAAAAGAGTGTCCCTGGTTGTTGACTGCAAAACACCACGCCATGGGAAACCACGTTGAAGTCTTACCTACATAACTTACCCCAAAGTCACTCTTCTTCCAAAATCCTTACCGCACATTTGGTACACCGTATATAAACCCACCACCGCAGTTACCACGCAGAACAGCCCAGGAGAAGGGGGTAGGGTCAGTCCCCGCCAGCCCGCAGGGTTATTTGCCCCGAAGGGCAGACTTGAGGCTGCAGAGCCGAGACTGCAGACCCTACCCAAAATGGGGCACCAAGAGGCTCCTACAGCCCAGCTGCTGTAACATGGCTCTTGCTGCTGCTTTCTATTCATATTTGTCATATCCCGTATTCCTGGTAACAGAGAGTTGCCACTCTATTCACATTTTAGGGGAAAAAGTATGAAGACATTCCCAGAGCGGCTGGTAAGTGCTGCTGAGCCAACTACTTGCACCTGTCCTGATATTTCTTTATTTAATATGAAGGACTTTGCAGGCGGCCTGGCTGAGGAGCAGAAGGAAAGGGCCTTTACCTTCACCAAGGATCAGCGTATCAGCACGTGTAATGATTTGGCACAATCTTGGCAGAAGATTTTCAAAAAATCTTGGCGATGTTGCCAGGCCCTGATAAACTGCCTCCACCGCTGCTGACCAGCTTTGCCTTCAGGCACCCAAAGCTCGGCTTTAACTGAGCCTGCAGGCTCGCATTTTCTCCCAGAGCAACTCCATTGCAAGCAAGGGTGAACTCACTCCAAGCCTTCTTAGTGATTTTTGTCTGTACTTGGATAACTGATATTTTTAGAGTTTTAAGTAAGTGCAATGGACTCCTGTAAGGGGTGTTTAGGCAGTTTTTCCTTTCTCTTACACAGAGTGCCTCAGACCTGGCCACCCTTTCTGATGTATAATGCTGCCAAAATACACATTCCCATATATACAGCCCAGATGTAGTTTAGTAGTTTGCAAAGGTTTGGTTTTCTTCTGGCTTTCCATTCCCCAGCTAATATCTGGATGGCAGATCTTACAGGAAATCGGATGAAAATGAAGAAATCCCAAGGAGATAGGGACTTGCTGTCAATATATATGATAGAGCCTTCAATGATCATAGTTGATTCCTACATAAGTTTCCTTGGGCTTTTTTCAGCTCTTTTCCTAATTTATAGTGCTTGTTTGTCTTTTCGTTAATAAGTGTTCTGTTAAACCTCTACAAGTCTTTCTGTGAACTGCTTGGAGCAGGATTTTTCTATTCCTGAGTATCTGAAAACCATCAGCCTACCATGGTTCTGGATGGGGCAAATGAAATCTCCAGCCGCATTGCTAGGAAGAGGCTGGTAGCCTCTTGTCAGCAACCCCATGGGGCTGGGGCAGCTTTTCCCTGCAGGGATCATGCATCCAAACGGTCTGAGCAAGGGAGGATGGACTGCTGCAAACTCAGGTAGTGATTAGAAATAATGTTTAAATGAATTTTTAAAGCATGTGTTTAACTAAGTGGTGCTTGGGACCTCCTGGTCTGCTCCCACAGCAGACTGGGACTCCTCACCACTCCCCTGGCTCCCAGGAGACCTTCCCAGGCCAGTAAAGTGTGGGGAACTTTTGGCAGAATGGGTTAACTCTGCGCAGCATACGATACCCTGCAGGTCTGTGAGTGCTAAGCTGTGCTGAGTGATGGATGTTAGGTTTTCAGATGCATAGATGTGGTGAATAATTGATTGCATTTGTTATTTTAGGTCTCTTCAGTTGGTCCTTGGTGAATTCAGCACAAGACTGGCTTTCTTATGCCCAAGTCCATCACAGAAGTCAAAGATTAATGCCTCTTTCCCACTTGCCAAATTTCTCCCTTATTCTGAGATTTTATTAAAGGTCAGTTTCAGCTCCACTTCCCAAAACAAAGTCAGATGTAAAAAATCCTTGAGGTTTTTTCCTGTACGAGCATGTCAATAAAATCATTTAGCAACTCATATTGATAGCATTTAGCATTTTGGATTTAAGTAGCAAAATTAAATCCTCTAAGAAGGTATTGTAGTTCCTATCGACTTCAGTGAGTTAGTATTTACTCATAGAAGCCACATTTGGCCAATAATTTTATTTCTCAATATAGGGCAAGAAGAGAGCATGTGAGTGAAGCAAAGTGTACTTTAACAGAAAGTACAGAAACAGAGTTCACAGAGTATGTGTTTTGTCAGTATCTAAATTTCACTTGATCCCTAAACTCTGATAGCTGAAGAACACAGGAACAGAAACTAAAAGAATACCTGCAATTCTGTAGGATTCTGGCTCTTTATGAGCATTATTTTAATTATCCGGCCCTACATTTGGGGATTTTACAGGGGAGCACCTGCCTGAACTCCTGATATGTGCAGGGTGGGGCAGATAGGTCAGGAAAACTTTGCTTATGAATGCTATGTTGGGACCACTTACGCCCTCATAAAAGGACAGGATACGTAATCCAAGGGGTATTTTAATTTTGTTGTTCTCATATTTCAATGAATACAAAGTGATTCAGCTGTTCACCTATTCTACTTCTGTAATGTGATCTACAAAATACTGTCTGGAAATCCAGAAACACTGTCCTTCTAAGACGGCTGTTTTATCATCACTCATCTCTTCTAGGATGACTCGTCTCATAAGAAATTGGGTGGCTGTTGGTAATCCTGATTCAAATCTTTATGGTCTCTTTGAAATGTATTACCTCTGACAATAAATTTCTCAGTAGCTTGACAGGAATGCATGAAGAGTAAGATAATTGATCTGCTGTTCCTCAGATCATCGTCATTGTATTACGTGCTTAGAAAGGATCAAATTTGCTCCTCTCCTGGTGCAGACAGGAAGGTTAATTTCTTTTCCATTTATACAAACAGGAGACTATTAATTGCCCTGGCTGGGTGCAGCTTTTCACATTATCTTTCTCACCTGCCTAGTCTAAAATCTTAGCAGGTTAAAATCACTTCAGCTTTCCCTTCACAGCTGGTACTCGCTGCCACTGTTGACATGTGTCATATTCATCTAGATGTCTTCTCTGCAGACCTGCCATCGCTCTCATCTCTGCCTTAGAGAGTCCCACCTCTCTCTGCTATTGTTCTTCACTTTGCTGAAGGGGAAACATCTGCTGTTTCCTCATCCCAATTTGTCATCTCGTTCCCCCCTACAATAGCCGAGTTTGTGGACATTATATTGACTGATGTCTTTTGTGATGTCTGGACTATAAAGAAGATAAACATCTCAAGCTGCCAAGAGATTTAAAAACATAAATCTCTCTGAAGTTTAATCCCGCAGTTTTAGTGCAATTTGGAAACCACTTTAGGACTTCTCTCTCTTGTCACAAAGCTTTCCTCCACCTCTTTGCCACTGGAAATATCACTGTACCTCTTCATTCCTCATATGCCATGAAGAAGTGATGGAACCTGTTTATTACTGATTGATTTTACATGCTCAGCTTTTCTTCATGTCATCTTTGAAGAGTATGTCTTCTGTAAGCGATTGCTCTTTGGAGTGCTGATAGGCTTTGAGATGAAACACAGCAATCAAGTTGGGAAGGAGATTTTAGCCAGCAACAAGCTTCTGTACAGAGTCTTTCTTTTTTAAATATACTGGATCCCCTGTTGTCTACAGCCCTACTGTCAAAACCAAGTGTTTTATACAGAAACATACCTTAATGCCAGCATTTCTTCTTTACTAATTTATTTTGTCTCAACATTAAATCATTTATCATAAGATTAAACACAGTATTTTTTTAGATTTCTTGTTTGGCCTGCCTCAGTTCTTATATAGCACCTTTTTATACTCTCCTCTGCAATTTCATGAGGTCACATGAAGGGAAGGTGGTCATAGAATCAGGTGCTCAATGACCAGGACACTCTTCCAGATACCACCCATATTGGACCGCTTCTCATCCAGCCATTCCTTGGCTTTTCCCTGGCCAGTACAACATGGTGCAGATTTCTTTTCCTTACAGGGAGAATCAATTACTTCCATGGTTCCTGAGATTTCTGAACTGACACACTGCTGTCAGCTTTCAGCATCTCATGGACCACCAGTCACCTGTACTATGAGACTTTTCATCGAAAAATGCACTAAACATTACTGTCTAATTAGTTCTGCAAGAATTGCTTAGCACGGCCATTGGTGCTGTGTTTACTACGGAGTGAGGGTCACTTAGCTACCTTAACTTCCACAGCTAATATGTGTTAGACATAAAATACATCGGGCATTTATGAATGTGTGACACGTATTTGTTTCACAAGCCAAAGAGATGTTTGTAAAGTTGGTGGCAAACGAGACCCGAGAAATGAGAAATCTTTGTTTAAGTAAGCAGGTTTTTGCCTGTGGTGGGGGAATTTGGAAATAATTATAATATTCTGAAATGATTGCACACTGGAAGAAAAGAATATAAAAGTTAGCTAGACACACCACACAAGAAAATCCCCATGGTGGTTGAGTCCCATGAAAATGAGACAGATGAGAGATGCTCTGCTTCCCGCATTTCCAGCACAGAAATCTTCCATGCTTCCTTCTCCTTATGTGTCCTCTCCTGCTGCCTCATCCTCTCCTCATCCTTTCCCACTTCAGCAGTTTCTTCTGTTTTCTTTCAGTCACCAAACTGTGGCTTAGTTCAGAAACCCATTCCCAGATGCTGTGATTTTTCTGTTTACAAAGAGCCCCATCCCGACCTTCCCTTCCTCCTCCCCTTGCAGCTCCAGAAACACTCATAGCCGCTCTTTCCCGGCTCCAAAGAAACAGATGGCTGCTGGGTCGGATGTGCCTTCTAATGCATTCGAAAGAGCAGAAATCAATAAAAACCAGGCAGTCACTCTCAAAATCATACAGTGCCCTTGTGCAAAATACTTATTTGATGTGAGGCCTCTCCCCGTGAGGGAGTGACACACCAGCTCTGCTGGGACTCGTAAAATTAGACACGCAGAGAAGCTGTAAAATGCTTTGCTTGTGCACTTGGACTGTCCGTCTCTGCCGGAGCTGCACATGCCAGAAAGGGGACCAGGAGGAGTGGGACAACCTTAGTAGGATTTGGGAAGAAAAGACGATAGGAAAATACAAACAGTTCTCTTTTCGTCTTTACACAAATAATGGCTTCAGAAGTTGCTGGAGTGGCTTCGTGTGACAGGTCGCTGGTGACGGGGCACCGCTGGAGTACCGGTGCGCACAAGGCAGCCGCCACCGCGCGCTCGGGGCATGGCAGGCTGGGGACAGGGAAGGGCTGGAGATACTGCTCTAGCAGTTACTGCCATTGTTTGCGGTAAAGATGGGATTTTAGCAGCTGCCAGGGGAAAGAAATGCAATTTTAGGGTGGATGGCGTAAACTGTTAATAAGCCCTGATTTAACTCCCACCAGGCAGTCAAATGAGAATGAGCTTTCTGCCGCCAAGCGGGTCTTCACTGGAGGCAGAGCTGCTGCAGAAATCCTTTATGCAGAAAAGCTCATGACACCTCATTAGTTTTCTTTCATTTGTGCTCCACTTCTATTTAGCATTGCCAGAGATGCTGGCTTTCGGGTGTCGTTACAGGAAAATCAAAGGATCTGTCTTGGGATAGTGGTGAGTTTTGGGACGCTCCCAGCACACATCTCTGTGCACCGACCCACCGACCAAGGTGGGTCACGGTTCTTCCAGGGGCACCAAATCCAAATCTCAGGGGCAAAACAAGCAGGAGACCAGGGGCTCTTTTAGTCTGAAATTTTTCTGTTGAGACTTCTATAAGGCAAGGATGAATTTAAAGACAAGAGAGCAATGGATAAATAAATTACAGAGGCTCCCAACAGACAGGTCCTCTGTGAGTTATGAGACATGTGCAGGGAAATAATGCCTCCTCTCATTTCTTTCCACTCGAGTCCATTTAACACACTGCTGCTAAAGCTATCTACCCCGGCAGCTATTCTGTAGCCCGTTAAGAGCCCTTGATCTATTCATTCCTATAAAGAAAGAGGGTTTTTTATATTCTAGTATTCCAGGTCCTTAATGCATCTGTCCAGAAAAACATTTAAAGAGATCATACAAAAGGAACAAAAGGAGGAAGAATAGTAGGCACATATTAAAAGTATTACAGTAAGTATGTGCAAAAGAAAAATATCCATACAATTTCATAAACCACAATCTTGTTACATAAGGTGGTGAAAATGTGAAAGACCTGCACAGATGGAAAACTGTGACAGGCCTTAATAAAAAGGAAAATGAAGTCAGATTTCACAGAACATATGTATCCCTAACTAACAAATGCAGGTAACTGATAAAATGCCCATCAAGAATCTATCTAAACAAGATAAACTAACTCAGTAGAATATTTCTGTGTCTTGTATGAATTAAATCAATGAATATAGTTACATTTATCAAATAGGATTGGAAGGAATAGAAAAATCAGTAACAATCTCACATTAAAAAAGGAGACTCCAATCTTCAAAACTTCATATTAAGACCAATAGATGGGTTTATCTGGGTATAGTATGACCAGCAGAAATATTCACTATACAGAATAGAATCGGCTTTGTACTATGAGCGACCTATAACTTCCTCTCTTGTGACATACATACATATACCATATGAAATGGTACTCTATCATTGTGATCACTGTGGTGGTAAAATTATTAATATTTAAGATTGAGAGGTCTGGCTAAGAGGTATCTTTGCTAAAAAAACATTCCTTTTGACTAAAAGCTAATAGTCTGCAATTGTTTCCAACTCCCCCCTTCTGAGCGAAGATAATATTGGGTGTCCCACTCCTATAGGCTCTGCCAACAGCCATCTCTCCATATGGTCATGTTATTTACTGTTGGAGTCCTTAGAACTGTGGCAGTGGCTTAAGGCATCCATCCCTGCCAGGGATGGATACCTGGCTTTATTAACATTGAAATGATTGTTTTTCCTCACGTCTTTCCTTGTTTTCTGAAATGATGTAGGTCTTGGGTGTCCACAATCGCTTGGCAGAGAAGTGGGGAGCAGAGGGGCAGATGCTGTCCGAGTGCTCTCTCACTAAATTGTACTTGCCTTATTATGCACATGGAGTCCTGAGATTCTCCAACAGCGTATCACAGAATCACAGAATCATTACGGTTGGAAAAGACTTTTAAGACCATCAAGTCCAGCCATCAACCCAACACCACCAAGCCCACTAAACCATATCCTGAAGTGCCAGGTCTACATGTTTTTTGAACACTCCCGGTGATGGTGACATCTACAAAGCATCTATTAAGCATCCACTGCTTAAAGACTGCTAACAACCTGGGCTTGCTGTTTCAGATGTGGACTGTGATAATATGAAACATCCTACTCAGGAATCCCATTGGATAAAAAAAGCCTAGGAATTGAGAGTTGCTGTATAGAGCTGGCAAGGGAAGAGTTTTCCTTCCTATAGAATACAAAAGTTTTGAAAAAGTTTGCTTTCCACAAAAAAATAAAAAAATCAACCTTAAACATTTTCAGCAGCTGAAAATTAGATGGAGGTATTTAATTCCAGTTAACTTTTTTTTTTAATGATTTGGTAACATTTTATTTCAATTTAGAAGGACTTTTTACTATAGTTGACTTCACCAGAAATATGTACTACATGAACATGAACTAAAAAAAAATTTGAAAAAACAAATTATTGAGTTGTTGAAATTCATCGCCTTTTCCATGAAGTGATGATGATTTCAAGAAATAAAAATCTTCATACAAAAACATACACTGAGATCAGCTCCTTTATTCTATTTTTAGATTAATTAAAAATTTAAAGTCAATGAGAATTTGTCACTCACTTCAATGGGCTTAGGATTTCTCAGTCGTTCATTAATCAATTAATTAATAAACAAATATATTTAGCTCCCAATGGAGCAAAGACACACATAAGCTTACAGAAATGTCAGCTGAAGTATCTAGGAATTAATATGAAACAAAGACTTCACTACAGTAAACAAAATGTTTTAATTTGTTCAAATGCCTATAAAGGAAAGCAGAAGTCTGAAACTCACCACATGGTAGGATTCAATTCTTGCTGATGGTAGGAGTCGAAGTCATCTCGTAGGATAATGCTGTCACTGTGCATTTCAGCTACAAAGAAAAGAAAGCACTATATGAAAAAAATCCAGTGTAATCATCCAGTGCTTTTGAAGTGTTGCCTTACCAAGAGTTAATGCATTGTAAAATGAGGAAATTGTCTTTTTAAAGTATACTAGTTAGAAAAGCAGGGTTTTCTCAGTTACAGGTTTCTTTGCTTACTCTGGATCATAGCACCACGTAAAATTACGAAGTCTCCCAACCTATCACCAAAGTGCAATGACTATGGAAAGATGCAGCCATCAAGTACATACTACATGTTTTAAGAAGTTTTGTTCCAAATTGTTGGTTGTTCTGAATGTTGAGAAAAAAAATCCCTCTGAATCCAGATTTTGGAAACACTGGCAGGAGGAGGGATGAGATGTCCTAGTGAGTGTACTACCCTTCTGATAGTCAGGGGGTTTGCTCTGACAACTCATAAGCAAAAATCCATGAGCTCATTGGAATTTCTCTGCTGCTATCAATGGAGCTGGCAGTAAGGTCAACTCATGTAAGGAATACAAACTGGGACTTATGTTATGCAAATGTTTTTAAGCATCGGTCTGCAAAACTCTGGACTCCATCTTTCTCCTTAGATTTGTGGTATGATGAGAAAAAAACCCCAAATCCCAAAGCTTTGGCAGCTGTATTTCTATTTACCAGACCTTTC
>NW_010566599.1:0-1657 GCF_000687285.1 Phaethon lepturus
CCCTCCCGCTCCCCTTGGCCGGAGCCGCCGGTACCGCATGATTATAGCACCGAGGGCCAGAGGTGACCTGACTGGAAACGAGCTTTCAGAAGAATAACGGGCTCGTCCTACCCCATGCAAGCTGGCCAGGCCGCACCGGCGCCGTGGTGTGGGCCCAGCAGACGGTGCCTCTGTCCCATTTATTGTCGTAAGCTCATTGACGCTGCCCTGCGTCCGCAGTTACGCTTTGCGCTGAAGCAGGGGTTTGACCGAGTCCGGTGCGCTCTTGTCCCTTTTCCCTATTGCATCACCAGTAACACCTAAACTTTTCTTCAAAATTTGAGCTGCCGCTGGGATGAAGTCGCTGTACGTGACTCTAGTATTTTCCTAAAAGAGAGCGGCCTACTAAACGTGTACCCTTACCGATCAGAAAGCAAAGAGAGAGGACATTTTACATGAATGTTCCCTGGAGTTTTGGGTCTGAAGGGAGAGTGCTAGGCTGGTTTAGCCTGGAGAAAGCCGACAAGATGCAACAAGTGAGGATCATATTGAGCTGATGATGGGAAGGAGGTGACAGGGATAAGCTGGGTGATTAATCAGTCAGGCATCTTGGTTAATCACTCTGTTTTTAAAGGGATATTTATCCTCTCAACAGGAGAGACAGCATAAGCAAGTTTTGGAGCCAGCCGTGAGGGCGTTGGTGAATTCTCTTCCTTGAAATGCTGCCCCAAGGCCCAGAACGGGACTCGATTCGCAGCCATGGCCAGGCTGAGCGGCCGCAGATGGCCCCGGTGATTGGCGTGAGTACCAGCCTCACTGGCCACGGCAAAACGTACCTGCAGCAAGCACAGGGGATCCCTGTCAACACACCCAGCCGTAAGCTTCCTGTTTACTGCTTCTGCTACACATCACCAATGTGATTCTGACCTGTAGTGAGATGTAACTGATAAATGGTTATTTTTTTAATATCTCACAAAAATTAGTAACCATGAGTGGGGCTAACTGATGGATTCCGATGGGTTGCCTGATGGCTACCGTAAACTCTTGGTGATGGTTTCAGCTTGTAGTGACTTCTCAGCATTTTCCTGTTCCAAGGAAATGGGAGAAAAATCCCTAGAAACTCTATATGCTTTGGAACAGGGTGGCCCAGCCGTTAAGGGTGAGGCCACGCTGCCCTCGGTGGTGGCCTGAGGGGAAGTTAACTCACTTTGGCTACAAACAGCACGAGGATGTTTATACATACAAATTCAGGTTCATTGCAGTTGCTGCTGTCGAAAATAGAATGTGCCAGAGCAAAAAGAGACGAAATAATCCTGTTCAAAACCACAACGTGGAATTTGACCGAGCAGTTAAATATTTGCACTAACTTTTCAACTGCATTTTAGGCCGTAATGCCAAAAACCGCGTTTCAAGGACTGCGCGCTTCTGTGGGATTATTTGGAAGGAAGCGGGATCTGAAGAGCCAGCAGCTAGCTGTGCCTACAGGAAAAAATGACAGCGTCCAGCAGTGCGGCGGGTCACAAGCGAACTGCAAGCCCCGGTGCGAGTGCCGCAGGAAAGTAACACGAGTGGGGCAGTTTCCCATTTCACGGCACCCGGCCAGGCGCGGAGGAATATATCCACCCGGTAGCTCCGGTGAGCGGGCAGCGGAACCCAATTCCCCGCGCAGCCCCACGCC
>NW_010566600.1:0-1927 GCF_000687285.1 Phaethon lepturus
CTTCGGCCTCCCTGCCGCGCTTTAATTGAAAGGCTGCCTACCGCCACGTCCTGCGCAAGCAATGGCACGTTACCAGAGAAACATCCTTTTGCAGGGGTTTCTCCCATCCCAGCTAAGCTGCCGGGTGTGTTTGCTGCACTATTAAGCAGGTCTCTCCCCAGAAGTCGCTGCACTTTGGGGATGGGTGAAGTGATTTTAGTATAGGGCGTACCCTTCCCTTTACACTAAAAGGCTGTGATGAGAAAAATGAGTATGAAAGCTTGCTTTGTGCATGGGCTATCAGCTAGCTACAGCGTGCATAAAGGCACGCTCATGATTTCGCTTGCTGTCTCACTTATTTTGACATTAAGAACAGATAGACTCTGCTTTGAGGACCTATAGAGAGCTGTTAGCTGATCTGGCATTTTTAATTCCTCCTGAGTGCCAAGAACCCTGTCCCAAGTTGCTTAAGATAACCAGATGTTTAAGTGACCTAAACACTTTTATAAGTGGTACTGTAGTTTGTTCAGAGCTGCACGACGTTCTGGGTGTCCTTTATTCTGCTTTGGCTCATTCCCCTGGAGATTTCCCCCCCAGCTTAAAAAAAAACATCCAGCCCATTGCTATTATGAAATTTAAGTTTTATTCCCGAGCCTAATAAATGGAAGGCTGATTGACTGATTTGATTGATGGTAATTTATTTTGCAGTTGGCACTTCCTAGCTCTTTTGTATGCAACTCGACAGCGTGCTCTTCTTGACAAAAAGTGGTGGGCAAAGCTAAATAAGAAGGGGGAAAGAGGGAGGGAGGGAAGGCAAAGTGCTTCCAGCAAAGTGCTGGAAGATTTGGAGGAATTCCTCTGCGGGGAAAAACAACAAAGGAAGGTACCAGGAAACCGAGTATTAATTTCCCGCACCACCATTAGCCTGACACCTGTTAGCCCTGACCATTACCCAGAGCTGAGGGGGAAAAGGCTAATCTCTACCACATTTATATCAACAAACTCAAACAAAAAAGCTGCCTAATTATCCCATTGAACCTGTGTCAGCTTTAAGGCCAGCTCGGTTTCCCAGTCTGGCCGCCTGCCAGGACCAGCAAGCTGGGGTTCATAAGCTGCATGCTAACGACAACGTCCTTTCATTCCAGCAGCAGCATAATTGCCAAAAGCAGTTTACAGGCTCATTATTTTTATGGTCATATTTCAGATGACGAAGTCAAAGGTCAGCCCAGGGTTTACGTGGCGATGCATTGGAAATAGTTTGTTTAGCAGAGGTTGCATCTCAGTGATAACGTTGGGCACCTAGATAGCTGCCTGGTTTTCCTGGGCTGTAAGGGGAGAATGGCTGAGGAAGGAAGCAAAAATGGTGAAGATGGACCAAATATGGCTAAATGTTTAGTGGCTCTCCTATGCCTTTTTTGCTTGTGCCGCTGGTGGTGTCGTGCTTCTCAGTAGTCAGCCTGACTTTGTGATTTGACATCGAAAGCCACGGGATTCATTTGCTTACAGCAGAGATCTGAAGTACAGGTCTCGCAGTTCGCATAAGATGGGAAGTTAAATTCGTAGATTTTGGCCCAAAGATTAATTTCGCCCAAGCACAGCTGAAAGGAGTGAGGGGAATGGTTGTTGCAGTGTTTTAGCTTCCTTCATTGCAGGAGTTTGAGATTTGGATTTGAATTCGTCTGTACCCAGAACTCAGAGAGGTTTTGGATTCTTTGCTCCCATTTGCTCAATGATTACATCTGGTTTCAGTGACAGAGACCAGGTTTGGACCAACGCTTTCCCACAATGGCACTGACTGCTCGGGTCAGTTGTCTTTGTTCAAACCAAAGTGAACTCAACCTCCCCTGGCCATCCTTGCACTGGCAAGAAATCACACTTACCAAGTAGAATTTAAAAAAAAAACAAACTCCCAGCTATCCTTATTTTAAGAAAGGGAGAGGGGAGGGGA
>NW_010566601.1:0-4943 GCF_000687285.1 Phaethon lepturus
TCCTCACCCAGCAAAGAGTAAACCTCTCTAAAATAGATTTTCCTAATATCTAGTCTAAGAGTAGACCTCTTAGATCTCCATCTCATATTGGGTTTTGTTTTATACACTTTTGAATTCTGTGTGCTTTTGCAACAGTGGATCCATGGCACAGAAAGCTGAGACAGGAGCAATCTCTCACCCCACGAGCAACATTTGCCTGATTTAATCTTTTGGGCCATATGGAAATGCTGACGGAAATGAGCCCTTTTGTGTAACGCACAAAGCAATGCCGCAGTGCGCGTGGCTTGGTCTGGGTCCATGTGACCTTTAGTATTGCTAAAATGCACTTGTGCTTGTACTACTCTCTTAGAGAGTTTGTGAACTTTGTAAATAGCTTTCTGCCTTTTTCAGGTTGAAAGCACACCTGCATGTTTCAAAGCCACCTTACGGACAGCACACATGGTCTGGCACAGCTCTGCACTATGAATACAAGAAGTATTGTAGAGAGAATAAAATACAATACAATACAAGAATCGGCAATTTAAGAGTAGAGAAATAAGGACTTGAAGGAAAAGTGTTGATCAAAGGTGGTTTTGGCTGCCCATGGCCCGTTTCTGTACCGACAATCTGCTCGGGTTTATAAGGGGTGTTGTGGTGTGTTCAGGCAGTCACAGTGTGAACCCTCCACCCATGTCCAGCTTGCTGAAGGCTGAACCCCCAACTACTCTCCAAGCTACCACCGGCAGCTATTCCCCTGGGGATGGGAGCACCACGAAACACCTTCCAGCCAGAGCAGCGAGCACCAGGCACCACTTCCCATCGTTCGCTTAACTGGGACCCATCCCAAGATGTGGGTGTCACTGTCCTTGGAAAGTCAGGACTCAGGTTGTACTCAACACCCTGCTTCCCCCTTGCTTCAGTATTGTTTTTGTAGAAAACTGAAAACAGCATGAGGGACGTAACCGTAGGGCAAGAGCGGAGCTCTTGCTCTATATTTCACTCAGCATCAGCCAAGCCTAGCAAGACAGCAACAGCTGGCCCCAAAATACTACTGAATATTTCTTTCCTTCTCTCTTCTATTACATTTTTTCCCAGATAACAAATGAAGAAGTAATTTGTTTACAAGCCACTTTCTCTTTTTCTCTGCTGGGTGCTTCAGGTGTCAGCATGATAGAAGAGTGAGGGATTTATGGTACAACTTTGTGCCTTGGCCAAGGATCTGCTGCACAATCCATTATCGCTGGGGACATTTGCATGAAAACAGGGCATCCACCAGTCGTTTTCAGAGGCGCATATGTGTCCATGTAGAGAAATAGCCACAGTCCCAGCAGTAGTAGCCTCTTGTGTTGTAAGCTGTGCCTTTCTCCATCTGCAAACTAGGTGAGCGTTTTTCTGGGGAAGGTTATTTTTGGCTTGAAACACTTATCACACTGCAGAATGCTTTTAGAGACAAAGGCAATTTTTGTTCACTAAAATTAAATCTATGTGGAAAGTGCAGAACTGATCTGGACTGGCAGCATCAAGGCAGAAACTGCCCTGTCTTTGTATCTTATCAAATTTTAAACTGAGGTGGCTAGATGTATCTAATAAACTAATTTAATAAAAAAAAAAGTGTAATGTTTTGTTGAACTTCTCTGTTTTATTAACTTCCAACTCTGATGACTCCTGTTATTTATTGTATAGAAAGGATTAAATTCTTGTGTCTGGTTTGTAATCACATGTAGCAATTTGGAATATTCATTTTTCTATGCCTGGAGCAGTGATGAATTGTGCCCAGATGTATAGGAATGGACCTTCTTTTAAAGGTCTGTGCCACGATAATTCCAATTCTAACATAAAACCAGCCTCCTCTTAGCAGAGAAACCAACAAACAAAAGCATTTATAAAAATACTTTCCCTCCACACTCCTTATCAGAACAATAGCTTCGGAAGGTTACAACCTGTTTATATTTGGATACAGGGTTCAAATTTCAGCAGCTAGTAGTAAAGATACAGTTATTTGAATTCCATTTGCACAGTCCAGGATTTCTGAAGCCCTTCCCTTTGATTTAATTCTGTTGTCAAGAAATTAGCTTCTAAAACACATCAGGAGAATACAGCGAGAGACAACAAAATTAGCAGAGTAGTGAATTCCTTTGAAGACTCTCTCACTCCAACATTGTATGTGTAAAATTATGGCAGTTATGGGAATAAGTTTCTGTAGACAGCCTCAAAAGCTATCAAGCGACCTATTTACTTAAAAACCAGGAGAACCTTCTAAGTTTTCTGATTTTGTCACATTCCTTAAATCAAGGTGAAGGAACACTATTAATTTTCAATTGAAAATCAATTCATTATTATAAAATTAAGAGGTTGACAAAGATCATGGGTTGGAGAATTCCGACTGACAGTGTGTTTATTTGTCTTCATGATGCCAGATTTCTGCATTACTTATAAGAAAACATGCAGAAGGTATTTTTCCAGATGTCTCTCTACAAATAATAATTCTAGTTACAATATATCAGGTCATTCCTCTTTATATCCGAGTGATTTCTTCTGATTTATGTAGCATGGAGCTTTGCTGTAGAAGGTCACCAGAGAAATTTAACTTCAAGATACCCTTCTATGGAAACGCCTTGGACATCTCAGTATTTTATTGGATTAGTGGTTTATCTTCTTTAAACAAAGTGCTATCGTAATTTATCTATTTCAAACATTACTATAAATTATTTGCACCGCTCTCTAAATAAGAAGTGACAACTTTTTACAGTCATCTGAAAGGGAGATAGAGACAAATGCTAGCTTTTGGGAACTAACATTCATAAAAATTTAAGACTAGTTAGTTCCTATGTCTGTACTACTCAACAAGCCAGAATCTGTCCCAGGTAAATCAACTCTTACCACCAGGTTAAATTCTATCACACTGCAGAGGACTTGAAACTGCTAAAAGAAGCTGACTGAGTATTTTCCCTATGCTATCACCACCACCTCTATCTTTTTATATGGACTCTTATAGGAAAGTAGCCCAAGTACTGCGATCCCGAGTATCAGAAATTACTTTAACTTCAGTTTGGAGGGACACAGTGCTCAGGCAGCCCTGAGGATCAGAAAAGCAGAGTTATTTTACAGAGATCTGTTTCATCCTGAATGAAGATACTACACGAGGTTTGGCCAAACCCTCTGTGTGTGTTTGTGCATGTGCTTCTGGGAGCGAAGTATTGTACTGAGATTTATGTTACATTAGTCAGCTTTTTTATCTTATATTTTTTGAGATGAGGGATGCTTTCTCTAAAATGATGGATAATAGTTCCAAGGGGAAAATCTACAACTGGAGGAGAAGCAGGCATTTAGGTTTGTGCCTGAGAACTGATAAAATATTGCGGCTTATACATAGGAAGAACTTTGGGACGATGATGGGTTTTGCTATTTGTGTAGAAATATTTCATCTGTGTACTTTGTCTGCCTCCCCCAGTGAATGCCAGTGAGATTTCATGGTGAATCACATCATTTACCTGAATCCTAAAGGCGGCGAATTCTCCCCTAAATGCTGAGAAAACACTGCAGTGATGAACTGGCAGTTCTGTAAAGTTCAGTCTGTAGTTGAACAAACACCGAAAACATAAAGTTGAGACTTCGTTATGTGACATCTTCTGTGAAGAGTGTCATAAAGGTAAATAAGATCCTTTCCCAGCCTTTCCTACAGGACCAAAGCTTAGGGAAGCATGAATTCATTACAAGTTTGGAATTGAAAAAGGCCATTTTAATTTGAACTTTTAATTACTTCTTTTGCTTTTCACATTTATTTTTCAGATCTTAGGAATGAGTCTTAAATTTTTTTGTAGCTTTTTCCCCAGTCCAGTAAAATAGTTCAGTATGTAATTAACCTTAAGCATTTGATAAAACCCACTGATTATTTAAAATAAACATGTGTGCAAGTGTTTCAAACAGAGAAGACTCATGATGGTTCAAAGACTTTACGAAATGCACTGGAGAATACATTAACAATACAAATGTAGTGTATTTGTGTGTCCTTATTGTCCTTATGAGTGTTTCAGACAGAGAAGACTCAGGATGGTTCAAAGACTACGAAATGCACTGGAGAATACATTAACAATACAAATGTAGTGTATTTGTGTGTCCTTATTGTCCTTATGAATGTGTGCAGTGTATGTCACTTGAAGTGTCCTTACTTTGGATTGTATAGTCCTTTTTGGGTTATGGCACTATTTTTTACATCCCGTAGAGGCTTAATTCTGTCTTATTCACCCCACTTAATTTGAAACAAGGTAACCCTCAGAACAGTTTCCATAACAGTGATGTAAACCACATGAAAAGAGAATTTTTTTTACACTAACAAGAATTAATTTAGTCTTAAAGATTTCTTACATAGAGAATGTGTAGTTACTCCTGATTGGTTTGACTGAAATATAAAAAGTAATTACAGCTTGTGCTTTCTAAAGGCCTTCACGTTTAACACATACATGGAGAAAGCTGAATTGTGGAGACAGAATTTTTGAGTGAGAGTATAAATTCTGTCCCTGTGAACACAAAATTTACAGTGTATAGTTTATTGCTGGAGATGAGGGCATTAAACTACTCAAAATTGACAATGGCTAGGAAGCCTAATTTCTTTCTATCAGCCATTCAATCTTTAGAAATATCTTTTACTCCATTTTTCATCAAATAGACCAAAAAGTCAAAAATTGTCATAGTGGTGATGATTCACTTTATTTCAGTATTAGTCACAAGAAATTGTGGGTTTTCTGAAAGGTCAGGTAACCCCCCTCATCTTTGCTTATGCTCTAATACACTGCATCACATCTGTGGACCTCAAAAGCCCAGCAACTGCTGGCTGAATTGTCCTGAATCTCACCAATTTCACTTCAGCCCACCAGGGAATAGGAGGAATAAAACTGATCAGGCTCTCGTGGAGTGGCCAAAAGGCCACTCACACAGTTTCACTACAGCTATCTAAAGAAGGAAAG
>NW_010566602.1:0-6988 GCF_000687285.1 Phaethon lepturus
GCCGCCCAGTGCCGGCACGGTGGCGCAGGGCCGCACATTGCATGCCGAGGTGGGGTTCGGTTGTTTAGACTAAATATAGTTGCTGGGCATGTAATAAATGGCATTGTAAGTATGAAAGGGTGACGCAGGAACGCAAGGAAACGGTCTGCTATGCTCCTTAAAACGGGAGTAAAGCATTGAGACACAGCGTTCCACATCCCTTCTTTGGCATTCAGAGACCTTTTAGCAGGAGCTTCACAGATGCTTTCCCCCCCCACACCCCGCTCAAGATCCTAATAAAAACCATAAAGCTCGTTTACATCTAGGATTATCTTAAATATATGTGCTTCTAGGCGGGGTTTTAAACACTAACACTGCTTCGTACGTTAGCATTTAAAATATACCACTAAAAGTGTCTGAATCAAAATTCTGGCTAGACAATATTCTGTCTCTGGAACTTAGTGGCACCTGCATTAAAAACCACTCCAAACTGAAGCCAGCCTTTACAAGGCGCTCTTTGTGGGCAGTTGCGGTTTGGCAGCTGTTCAGCTCCACAGCAGAAGTTCTCCTGGCTGCACCTCCTCAGCTGACACCTCCAAGGCCCCAGCCTCCTCATCCAGAACAGGCGCGTGCGCTCCCGGCATCGTGCGTCATCAGTCAGTTTTAAAAATCTGAGCACCAGAAACTTCAGCTTCACCACAAAGCAAAGGCTGGAGGACAGCAGTTACTGCCACTGTCCTGAACTTCAAGTCCTACACTTGAAAGGGGACTTTGAAACTCCTGTGTAAGGGAATTGTGTAGGTAAGTGAACCACGTTGAACATCCCGTTTCTTGTAGTTAAGGATAAACCACAGAACTGGCAAGAATTGGTACTAAGTTGCAGTAAAAGCCAAAACAGAAAGGAGCATGCGCAGAAACCTGCTAAAGAAGAAAGTTCACCCAAAGGACAGCAGAAATAAGGGGCTTGATATCCCAAACGACCACCACGGACCAGCAGAGGACCACCGACTCATTTGACAACGCATGTGTCAAGGACATTTGAATATGTTAAACACTTCTTGGAAATATCATGAGTATGCAAGAAATTGCAATGAATATGAATGTATGTACTCTATGTAATTCAGATGCTGGTAACACGAGGCACGTGTGTTAGGAGGAGATATCCTCCATGCGTCCGGCGCTGTAATAAAGATGTCTGCTTAATAACACTTCGATGTTACTGAGTTTGCATTTCTTTGAACCACACTGAACTTTCCATATGCATTCAGACTCCTGAAGCTGGTGTTAGACCGTCTCCTCTAACAGAAATCCAAGTGTATGGTGACAAAAGCAGAAACAAAAAGAACGTCCAGCTTCCTTCCTTTCTTACAGTCACAAAATCATAAGGCTGAATTTGCCTAACCAAGCTGTTTCAACAAAACTGAAAGGAAGCATCTTTGGAATAATGCACATACTTCTGGACTTTACCATGTTCTTAGAAGGTAACAGAATGGCTGCTGATCACAGAATCATTAAGGTTGGAAAGGACCTTTAAGATCATCTAGTCCAACCGTTAACCCAACACCCCCATGGCCACTAAACCATGTCCTGAAGCGCCACGTCCACACATTTTTTTGAACACTTCCAGAGATGGTGACTCCACCACCTCCCTGGGCAGCCTGTGCCAATGCTTGACCAGTCTCTCCGTAAAGAAATTTTTCCTAATATCCAGTCTAAACCTCTCCTGGTGCAACTTGAGGCCATTTCCTCTCATCCTATTGCTGGTTACTTGGGAGGAGACCGACACCCACCTCACTACAATCCCCTTTCAGGTAGTTGTAGAGAGCGATGAGGGCTCCCCTCAGCCTCCTCTTCTCTAGACTGAACAATCCCCGTTCCCTCAGCCGCTCCTCATCAGACTTGTGCTCCAGACCCCTCCCCAGCTCCGTCGCCCTTCCCTGGACACACTCCAGCACCTCAGCGTCCTTCCTGTAGTGAGGGGCCCAACACTGAACAGAGGATTTGAGGTGCGGCCTCACCAGTGCTGAGTACAGGGGCACGATCCTTGCCCTGCTCCTGCTGGCCACACTATTGCTGATATACATACACACAGATTTTCTTTTAATAAACATATCTACAGACACACAATGTTTTATGTACCTGAATTATTCATTATTCTTTCACAAATCCTTGCAAAATTTATTGCTGGAAACTTTAGCTACACTACAGTACTTAAAGATCAAGTACCAAGATAATGACAGGATCTTTCCATATAAAGATTTCCATGGGGAAAAAAAAGTTATGAAAGTACAAATTTCTGAAAGCCTTTAAAAGAAGACCTGGAACTGAAGACTGAGAACAGGAGATTAATTACTGCAAAGTTTCTAACCACATAAGCTCAGAAAAATATCAGTACTTTTAACAACAGAGGTAGATGGTAACAATTTATTCTGCACCAAAATTATACAAGTCTTGACATAGACACATTGGGCATCTAATTGTTTTCACAGTACATTTAACAGAAAACGTAATTTTGTTTGCATAAGAAAAATTGTGATGACTCCCTTTCTACAAGTACAATGTTTTTAAAAACTGATGTAAAGAACATAAGAATATTCTTAGAAGTTTTTAATTTGTACACATACTCACCCCTTTTTTAACCTGTAATCTTAAAAGATCTTTAAAAATCACATCAGACTTAGGAAATGAAGTTGACCAGACTTTCTTCAGAGAAAAATTCCCATAATATTAATAGGATTTCAACCTACAGTGACGTGTTCTACACTGTCATGCAGTATCACCCACATATGAATTCCCAGGGTGTCCCAGTCTATACTAGACTAGAAATTATGAAGAGGATTCTATTTTGTCTACACAACATGGAAAAAATGGCAAATTCCTATGTACTGAACAGTGTTTCCTTAAATGAAAAGAAGTGGCACTTACAAAGGTAACCTGGAATGAGAAAAATTTATTTTAAAATTTTCTATTGAACTTTACAGTTTGATAAAACCTAATCAGTGCTCTCATTCCCTTGCACTCAACACAAAGCATACTGTAACTTTTTTTCCAAACCTTGAAAAATGAATTAGTTAATTCCAGACTTTGACGAAAGGATTCATCAGGCACTGGACAGCTAAAAAGATGTGGGTTTTTACCTTATCTAAAAGCCTGTATAGAAGGCTTAAAAAATTAACTAGAAATATTTCAGCATTCAAATATACATTCTCTCTTTGGAATTCTCTACAAGTAAAGGTTCACCAACAAGTTACTTTGTCCAGTTCTATCTTACTCTCTGCTAACACAAATAGGCTGGATAAAACTAACCAGCTTGCTTTTAAAACTGTGTTTCAAACAAATTTAGACCTTCCTTAAGTGTAAGTATGTATCAAAGTATCAAAGATTTCCTCCCCTCACAATGACCTTTTACTGTATATATGAACTGGAATAACATTCAGTCTCAGCCAGGCTGTATGGAATGTAAATTAAGAGGCAATTTTAGGGCTTCTGTGAAGACAAAGAGGGCTTCATCCTTCAGAGAACAAGTATTTTCCAGAGCTAGTTTTATTCTCAATTACACCATAATCAAGTGTTGGCAATTGTTGTCTCAAAAGCTATGGAAGCAGGATTTCAACCCAGCAACAAACCTGGGATCAACTCTACATTCGGTTACAAGACACTGTCCTATAGAGACCATCTCTAGAATGCTCAGTGTTAGCAAGTTACACTATACGTACTCAAGATATGCTAGGTATGCTCTATTTCAAATATCAGCAAAATTTTTCTAAGGGACTCATCAATAAATGAAGACATTTATATACTTAATGGAACCATAATTTTTGTTTTCACCGGTACCAATTACTATCAGAAGAAAAAGCTTTTTTCTCAGTATATAAAACGGATGGCAAACATGAACAGAAAGAATGAGACAAGCGTGCGGCATTAAATGCATGGCTTGAGTAGGGTTTTTTGGTTGGGTTTTTTCATATTCTTTTAAAGTGCTTTGTGTGATCCACCATCAAAACATGCTTGTGTAAAGACAGATGCTAGCACAGTTGATATGACAGGAATACAAAAATTAAGCATTCACACTATTGCTTTGACTTGAATATTTAAAAAAAAAATGCAAAGGCCCATATCTTTGGATACAGATTAGAAATGTTTCTACATATCTTATATACAACCAAAGAACACGTTACACTCAGATTATTAGAACTAGCCTGTTCTGATACAGTTTACAAAGTGACAAAGCCCACAGTAAAGCTATTGCTTTACTTTCGTAATGTAAACACATCTCAAAGAAGAATATGCTAACAGTTTCAGAGATGAGATGACTTAAATCCGTAAAACCAAAGCAACAGGGCGTATCAACCTTTTGTCTCTATGAGGCTTAGCTCACAAGCTCAGGCTGTACATTTATTCTTCGAAGGACATCTTCTGGCATACAAAAGACAGGATTGACGGCCTTAATTTGTTCTTCTCCTAATAAAGATAGTCCAGCAATTCCAAATAAGGTGTGAAATGGATCCACCTGAGAGAAGAAAGAAAGTTTGTGTCCATTCCCAAAAGTCAATCAGCTTTTCATTTGTAGGGAATGAAGCTTTTGTTTGCTAGCAAGAGAACTGCAAATCTCCATGGCTGGAAAAGACAACACAACCCGACAAACTTTCATTTGTGTGTTGACAGGCAAGACAATTTCCACAGCATGCACTTACAATACCATGATTTGCTCAGAAATGCTTGTTGACTGCTGCTAAGATGATTTTCAACTCTGAATCTGGCAGGAAGCACTCACGTGAGTCCATTAGCAGACAATGTCATAGGGTAGCAGCAGCAAAGATAATAAAAATTTTAAAAGTAAAATTGATGATCTACAAGTACCACTTCCATAAATTCCCCATTTGCTCTTCAGCAACATTATAATGCTCTCTAACGGTCTCTGAATACATCGCTGTGCTGTAAAATCTTGAGAGGGGAGCAGCCACCTACTGTGCTAGAAAACTGAAAGGAAAAAATACCAGAAAGAAAAAACCCAGAGAGACAGGAGCAGCTATTTGGTATCCAAGTATTCCTTCACTGTATGAACCTTCCCCAAAAGCGTGTATCACCACATGACCACAATGAAGTCCCATGCCATAAGCATCCTGCCAGTGGAGTTAATTAGCCATTCTAACAAAATCCTATCCAAAAGTACCTGTGCTGTCTGGTGCAGCATACATTCTGTTTGCATTAGTGGAACTTCTGCATCTTATTGAAAAGGTTCTATGCTGCAGTAAACTAAGCTGAATTACCATGTTACAGCCATATACAGGATCTCCAACCATTTATTACAGCCTAGAAGGTTCAAACTACACTAGCATAGCAAGTCTTGCTCCTCAATGGTTTGGCAACCACATTATAGGTGTGGTCAATGCTCAGACATGTGTTTACTTGCTCCTTCCCAGAATGAGTACATGGCCATTACAGGAGGAGTAAAATAAATAAGTACGTAGCAAAATACTACTACTACTAAACAGTACACTTTAGGAAGGGCAAGACAAAATTTCCTTGTACAGATGGACAGGCCCAGAAAGGAAGACAATCCCCAATGGGAAGTGTGCAAATGAAGTTACAGATTCAACCTCTTGATTAACAGTATGGATGTTCAGAGAAACTCAGGTTCCTAGAAGGTGTATCTACTGCTACGTTGTCTGCTCCTTTCTGCAATTTTCTTTAAAGCAAATAAAAAAGTAAAAACCTGCTGAATTACAACAAAGAGCTAATAAGCAAAGCCAGTAAGTTATCAAGAACTAACTTTGGAGCTTAAAAAAGGACAGAGCTGTTTTATTGTCAAGTGGTTCAAAACCTGAAATAGAATCACAGTGTCAAATCAAAAGACTAGAATGTATAACTAATTACAAAACACAACAAAAGCAAAACAAAAAATTCAGTCCTCCCTAAGACATCCCCCCCAATCCCAAAACAAACAAATCACCCAAATCAACAAACAAAAAAACCCACAAAAAACCCCACCAACCAACCAAAAAAACAAAAAAACCCCAACCAACCAAAAAACAACAGGGTCTGTTAGGAATGAGTTTCTGCAGGAACAAAGCAAAAACCTGTAGGCATCAACATTTCTGTGGCAGTGCCCATTTCAATAATGGATGACAGGTAAAAATAATATGAAATGACTGCTAACATAACAGGCAAAAACTCTCACAAAGGCACCTGCATTAGATGTAGCGGAAAGGCTCTGCGAAGTTGACACAAAGTTGACAGAAATTAGCTCAAAAGTTGACAGAATTAGCTCAAGTTTAATCTTGAGGCCAGAAAAGCATTAAGACTTTAAATGTTAGGCTTTTCTTGAGAATTCTGAAAAGGGAAAAAGTCTTTCTGTGAGCCCCTTAGAAATACAAAAACCCTCCCACCTTAAGAACACCAAAATACTTTCCAAGTGACAGACCAAAGAGATTTCTCCCCCAAGTGGGAATAATGTTATCAGCTTGCAAAGAAACAGAAAGCTACTTAAGTTTTTAATGCATTTGTGGAGAAAGAAGAAGACATGGTCAGCTGCAATAAAAACAGCTAAGACTTCCCCCTGACGGTTGACAAATAAGCAGTCAAGTGTTCTATAGGAATTGCACTGAGATGTCATAATACTTCTAATTTTATCTGTCCAGCACCCTTGAAAGATACGAATTTCATTTGCCATTTTGCCTGGATAATCTGAATTATTTCCGCTTGAAACCAGAGAGAACAGACCAGCTAAACCACGACTGCTCTCTCAACCAAGCAGAAAATCCATACCACCAGCCTCTTCATAACGGTATCACAAAAGCTTCTTCCTCCCTCATCTAGACAAATGCCAGTGAGAGGATTTATTCAGTGGCTAGGCTGGCACAGAACAGAAAAGTCAGCATATAAGGATTCTTAATAAAAACTTATGACTCATTCAGATCAGGCAAAACCACCAGGAGGGCTGAAGACTACTTAACCTGCGCTGGACTCTAGCTTGCGTATCATTTTACAAAACACCCACCCCCCCACC